>NW_026726158.1:0-44487 GCF_029784015.1 Lycium ferocissimum
GATTGGTCCTAAATACTTACCAGCAACCTCACTATTTATAAGTGTGGTGCCGCCACTTTCTCTCATGAGACTCTCTTAGGACCGGCTCGTGGACACGCCCTATGATGAACTGCTCTGATACCTCTTTTATCCACGACCCGGTACGGAGGGGTCATGACGGGCGCTTTCAGAGTTGCTTTCTGGCTCCACACTACGAACGTAGCTCAATAATCATTTGGGTGGGCCATAAGTGAATTCGCATATACATCATACTTTGTAAGGACGAGTATCACAATATAATGGCACATTATTATGTAATCAACAGCAACCATGCGCATAATCATAAGCCGCAAAGGCTATCTAAATGCTATACACCAATATGTACTGACGAAGCTGCGAAATGTCTAGGTACATGCATCGGTTTATGAGCCTCTATATATGCAGAATATAAGAATCCATAAGGACAGGGCAGGACTACGCCGTGCCCAAGTATATACATAAAAGGGAAGTACCAATAAGCTGCAGCTTCGGGACAACTGGAGCCTTATTGGAACTCCGCTGATAAAGCTCCTAAGGGGCAGGTTCATCTATCCGTCCACCTGTGGGCATGAACTGTTATATCCGGCATTTTTGCATATTTGGAAAACTTGAACATAATTTTGGTTTGTGAGAAATAAGGCCAAATTTGGATTTTTCTTAGTAAGTGTATGCCGGTTATGGAAATTTGAACGTGAAAACACCGGATAAGGCCTAAGGACAAATTTGGAAATTTTGGAAATTCGTTTCGGGAATTATGAAACAAGAATTGTTATGATTTGGGCCAAAAAAAGAAAATGAAAATTTAGGCCCAATCTTGTGGGAGGCCAACTATAGGCCCAACCCACCTAATTTATTAATTTTGCATGTGATTAAATTATAATATAAGGGAGGAAGAGCTTGAGAACCTTCAAGAAAACTAAAGAAAAATCAAAAAAAAAAAAGGAAAGAGAGCAATTCGGCCAAGGGAGAAAGAAGAGAAAAAAAAAAAGAAAAATTTTCTAGCCCTTCAACCTTGATTCAAAAATTGAAATTTTCATATATTCTTAGTGAGCTTGGGATGCTCTACAAGTTGATATAACTTTCAAGACAAGGAAGCATTTCTTTTGGCAAGAGGAATTGAATTGGAAAAGGTAAGAATTCTTATATTTTTGTTGAAGAAATTATGTATGTATTGTAATATATGAAGATTGCATGAGGATTTTGGAAGTGTGGTATGCATGTTGGCCGTGTAGTGTGTGTTTGTGTGTTGGCCGTGGCCATGGTAGTTGCATGAAGGAAATTGTTCAACTTGTAAGTATGTTGACTATGTTGTTATGGTTCTATGAAGAAAATAAGAAGTAGGAAGAACTTGTGTGTTGTGAATTGTTGTGTAGGGAAGCCGTGTGTACGTGTGTGTATATGTAGCCGTGCATGGGCTTGGTTGTGTATTAAAAATGTGTTGAATTTTATGTTGTGCTCTAGTTGTATTTATAATGAAATTCATACGGGAAATGGAAGTTGAAATGAATTGGATTGAAGTTGGAAATATGTGTGTTAGCCGTGAGCTATGGAAAAGTTGAAACGGTTATGAATTATTTTGTTTGATATGTCAATTGTGTCGTTATGATTCTTAGGACCTTAATAAAGGTTTAATGGTTTGAGTTGGTATTGATTTGCAAGTATGAAGTTGAAAGGAGAATTATGAAAATATGTTGGAAAGTAAGCATATTGTGTTTTGTTGTGTTTGTTGGTGTTGTTGTTGGTTAGTTGTTGGTTGTTCTGAGCCGAGCCGGAGTCTCGGGATGTCATAATTATAGGGGAAGTGTCGCCGAAATTTCGGTAGCCAAGTATGACCCCAAGATTGAAATGTTAGTTTGCATGAATAGTAATTGGTAAGAATGACCATTTGCGAAGCTTTTTGGACGAAACGGGAATTGAGATGGACGCGCGTAAGGCGTAATCCGTGTATGTAAAGCCTTCCCTATCTTTCTTTGGCATGTTCTGAGTCTGACAGGCTTGACGGCGAGCCTCGATGACATTTCGCTTCTCGTGATCCGAGATTGAATTTAGCGCAAAATCCGTCGCAAGATCGAACCCTTTTCTTCTAAAATTGACCTATAAGTATGTAACCTCCATAAATGGAGTCGAAACGTTCTAAATGATTATGGACGGTTCTGTAAGGTTTATTATCTATAGTTTACGTATTTTATTATGGTTGGGTCCGAGGTGGTCCCACAATACCTTGATACTCCCGGTATGGTTCAAATTGGTCGTTTCTCGTCCGTTTTTCATAAGTATCTCTTAATTATGTTTCGTCCGCTAACTTGAGCATTATGATTGTCTTTCTCGATCCGAATATTATTCGACCTCCGGAACGATTTCGGACACTCGTTCCGATATAATCCGATTATTCCGATTCGATCCGTTTTCCGGACTATTTCGTTTCATTACGTCCGTATCGTGGTCCGTATGTATATGGTTTCGCATTTGTCCGTTCGTGGATGTCTCAATGTTTCCTTCACCGCGCCCGGCTGTGTTCCGTGATTCGTGCACCTCACCGCATTGTTCACCGCGTCCCTCGGATTGTGCGGGCCGGATCCGTTCGTATCCGATCCGGATCCGATTATGATGACTATGATCCGATTATGTGATATTACGGGGATGGCGGCCAGATGGCATTTGATCCGATTCTCGTTCGTCCACCGCGTCCCGTACTACGAGGGCCGGTTCGTTACCGCGTCCCTTATGAAAGGGCCGGGATCCGTCCGTATGTGATCGGGATCCGATTTTCGATATGTCCGTTCGCATATGATTATGACTCGCATGCATGATTCTCGTCGTTATAGTTCGTATGTCCGATTTGGAATATGACTCCGTCCGTCACACTTCTCGGAAACCGATTCGGACTCGATTCTCGTCCGACATACCGAATACGTCCGATCGATTCCGGTTCCGTGATAACGAGTTCGTCCGAACACCATGTTATGATTCCGATGACCGCTTATGACTCTGTCTGTACGCTCTGTAAGTCTGACTCCGCTACGAATTCGATTCTGTCCGCCCTATTTCTGTATTTTCGTCTGCTATGATTTTATACATCTGACTCTGGTTATTTTAATTATGTATGTTATGTTCCGCTTTACATACTCGGTACACTCGCATCGACCCCCCTTGCTTCGCGGGGCCGTGTTACATGCCCACAGCACGCGTACGGACGCACGCCACCGGCATAGGATATCGATCGTCGTTTTGACGAGCTCCCTTTTGATCCGGAGCCGATATTTTGGTATATATTTTCTGTTGTTCATATGTTCTGTATATATATATATGACTATTTGGGTACGGCGGGGCCCTGTCCCGTCTTCCGATTCTGTTCTGTATGTTAGAGGTCTGCACATGTCGCGAGGGGTGTGGGTTATCACCGGTCCGGGTACGTATGTGTAGTTTGTGATTTTATCCGTTATAATAGCCCTAACGGCTTCGTACAAAGATTAAGTATATATATATGTATGTATGTTCGTGACGGTATATTAGATATCCGTATGGATTTATGTATGTCCGAACGAGATAGCAATTTGGTATGTCGGATTGTTAGGTAGGTACGTACGGGTGTCCCAGGACACCGCACGGCCCACGGGTCGGGTCGTGACAAAAGTGGTATCGCAGCGGTCGGTTCTCGGAATGTCCGCAGCCGTGTCTAGCAGAGTCTTGTTTATTGGTGTGTGGGCCCCACATCTATAAACAGAGGCTACAGGACATCTAGGATGTTATGTTACCCTTTCTTGGAATCTTAGATCGTGCGATGTAGCCGTATTGTTAGGATGGCTCCTCCAACGAATTGCTGTATATACAGCGAGGCTCCGAAAAGAGCGACAGCGTCAGCATTTTGGGAAATTATTTCTGACCCTCTCCTTGCAGGTGATTGTAGATTGATAAAGATGAAGAGGGCCGCTTCGACGATAGGGACGGGGGTGCCAAGAAGGCCCCCAAGATGTCACCGGGGCCGAGCAGGCGGAGCCCCGCTATTCGATCGAGACGATCCTTCGGAGGATCCCACGGAGGACAGCCACGATACCGATCCTTCGGAGGATCCGCCGACGATTCCTCCGGAGATGTTGACCCCCGTAGCGCAGGATTCCGCGGAGGGCGGCTACGAGACGACCCTTCGAGGATCCCCGTGGCGACCCCTCCGCAGTCCGCGACCCCGAGGCCAGGAGGATCCGTCCGAGTACGAGGCGCAGGCACCGGGAGAGGAGCTCCCCGACATCGTGCCGCCCGCTCCTATGATGGAGCATTATGTTCCGCCACCTCGAAGTGAGCGTCACATCGTATTCCGAGCCCTTTATCCCGGTCATCGGTGAACCAGAGTCGTCGGACTACTTATATTCTTCGGACTCGTACGAGAGGATAGCGAGGAGAGTACCTTTTCGCTTTATAGTCCGCTAGACCAGCCGGAGATAGTTCGTCCTCGTGTATATAAGTGTTTATTGAGTATTTTATGAGTATATGAGTTTTCTCGGAATTCCTCCGTATGTGATTTTTATAAAACATTAGTTCGGAATTTCTTATGTGGATGACCGAGATGTCCCCGCTATAAGTATAAATCTATGAATCCCGAGTGGAGAATAAATTGTGAGTACAACCGAAGTAGGTATCGAGGAACCCGAAAGGGCAATATGGTAATTGTGTAATTTGGACCGGGGTGGGACCCGCTACGAAAGATTTCTCGAAAAATTTATTAAGGTGCCGAATCGCCCTAAACTACGTGGCAAGGATCGTGTGGGGCAATGGACGCAAGGATATTTACCGATAACGCATCCGAATGTATAAAAGTTTCGAAGTTAAGCGTGCCGAAGGCCGCAGTAGTTCGGGACGGGTGACCCCCCTGGGAAGTATATCAAGAATTTTTTTCACAAATATGGATATAGAGACTAAATGAGAATTTGGGGGTAACTTAAGTGGAATTTGAGTATGTGGAGTGATTAGAGATCCTAAAAAGAGAGAGAAAAGACAATTCGACTATGGTCGCGATTCCGTACGCTACATTTCGCACCCCCGCTTTCGGTGAAGTTCGTTTACTACACCCTTATGCTTCGAATCCGATTACGCATTTGTGTAACATACCTCCGTATGTCCAACTCCGATCATAATCCCGTCCGTTATACTTCGGCACGTCCGATTCGATCTCAAATCCGTCCGATAAATTTCCGTACATCCGACTTCGATACGAATCGTCCGATATATTTTCGTATGTCCGCCCCGATTACGAATCCGTCCGGCATACGTCCGTACATCCGACCTTGACCGTGAATCGTCCGGATATATATGCCTATACGTCCGACTTTGATCTCGAAATCGTCCGATAAATCTTCGTATGTCCGACCCCGATTATGGATCCGTCCGATGTACTTCCGTATGCGTTCGGCTCGATTTTGAGACCGCTTAAGACGACGTTGGATTATGCTTTCGTCCGTTGCACTTTCGTGCTTCGACTCCGGATATGGCAAAACTCCGTCCGACGTCCGTTTGATCTTCCGGTTCTCGGTTAAGATTCTCGCCCGCCGTATATCCGATTTAAGGCGGTACGAACAACTTTAATACGGCGATATCGAAGAAAGATGGATGAAGTTGGAAAAATGAAGGCCGTTATAAATTCTCCGATCAAGTGCAAGTATGTAAATGGTCTGTAGACCTCCCCTGCTCATTCTGGTCTACCATTGAGGTTGAATTAACATTCGAGGACGAATGTTTTAAAGCGGGGGGAGGATGTTATATCCGCATTTTTGCATATTTGGAAAACTTGAACATAATTTTGGTTTGTGAGAAATAAGGCCAAATTTGGATTTTTCTTAGTAAGTGTCGCCGGTTATGGAAATTTGAATGCGAAAACACCGGAGAAGGCCTAAGGCAAAATTGGAATTTTGGAAATTTGTTTCGGAAATTACAAAAAGATTTTATGAATTTGGGCTTGGAAAAAGAAAAGAAAATTAGGCCCAATCTTGAGGGGTGGCCCAACGGCCAACTATAGGCCCAAACCCATGTTTAAAAATTTTTGCATGTGCTAAATTAAAATTATATAAGGGATGACTAGCCTAGAAACTTCAAGAGAAAAACAAGAAAAATCAAGAAAAAAAAGGAGAAAAGAAGAGCAATTCGGGTTCCAAGAGAAAAAAGAAAGAAAGAAAGAAAGAAAAATTTGGAGCCTTCAACCTTGATTCAAAAATTGAAATTTTCATATATTCTTAGTGAGCTTGGGATGCTCTACAAGTTGATATAACTTTCAAGACAAGGAAGCATTTCTTTTGGCAAGAGGAATTGAATTGGAAAAGGTAAGATTTCTTATATTTTTGTTGAAGAAATTATGTATGTATTGTATTATATATGAAGATTGCATGAGATTTTGGAATTATGGTATGCATGTTGGCCGTGTAGTGTGTGTTTGTGTGTTGGCCGTGGCCATGGTAGTTGCATGAAGGAAATTGTTCAACTTGTAAGTATGTTGACTATGTTGTTATGGTTCTATGAAGAAAATAAGAAGTAGGAAGAACTTGTGTGTTGTGAATTGTTGTGTAGGGAAGCCGTGTGCATGTGTGTATATGTAGCCGTGCATGGGCTTGGTTGTGTATTAAAAATGTGTTGAATTTTATGTTGTGCTCTAGTTGTATTTATAATGAAATTCATACGGGAAATGGAAGTTGAAATGAATTGGATTGAAGTTGGAAATATGTGTGTTAGCCGTGAGCTATGGAAAAGTTGAAACGGTTATGAATTATTTTGTTTGATATGTCAATTGTGTCGTTATGATTCTTAGGACCTTAATAAAGGTTTAATGGTTTGAGTTGGTATTGATTTGCAAGTATGAAGTTGAAAGGAGAATTATGAAAATATGTTGGAAAGTAAGCATATTGTGTTTTGTTGTGTTTGTTGGTGTTGTTGTTGGTTAGTTGTTGGTTGTTCTGAGCCGAGCTGAGTCTCGGGGATGTCATAATTATAGGGGAAGTGCTGCCGAAATTTCGGTAGCTAAGTATGACCCCAAGATTGAAATGTTAGTTGGCATGAATAGTAATTGGTAAGAATGACCATTTGCAGTTTTTGGACGAAACGGGAATTGAGATTGGACGCGCGTAAGGCGAAATCCAGGTATGTAAAGCCTTCCCTATCTTTCTTTGGCATGTTCGAGTTTGACAGCTTGACGGCGAGCCTCGATGACATTTCTCGCTTCTTACGTGATTCGAGATTGAATTTAGCGCAAAATCCGTCGCAAGACCGAACCCATTTCTTCTAAAATTGACCTATAAGTATGTAACCTCCATAAATGGAGTCGAAACACTCTAAAATGATTATGGACGACTCCCTAAGGTTATTATCTATAATTTACGTACTTTATTATGGTTGGGTCCGAGGTGGTCCCACAATACCCCGATACTCCCGGTATGGTTCAAATCGGTCCGTTTCGTCCGTTTTTCATAAGTATCTTTTAATTATGTTTCGTCCGCTAACTTGTAAGCATTGATTGTCATCTTCCGTATCCGAATATTGTTCCGACCTTCGGAACGATTTCGGACACTCGTTCGATACAATCCGATTATTCCGATTCGATCCGTTTTCCGGACTATTTCGCCTTTCATTCGTCCGTCCGTTGGTCCGTATGTATATGGTTTCGCATTTGTCCGTTCGTGGATGTCTCAATGCTTCCTTCCACCGCGCCCGGCCGTGTTCGTGATTCGTGCACCTCACCGCATTGTTCACCGCGTCCCTCGGATTGTGCGGGCCGGGATCTCGTCTCGTATCTCGATCCGGATCCGATTATGATTTGACTATGATCCGATTATGTGATATTACGGGGATGGCGGCCGGGATGGCATTTGATCCGATTCTCTCGTTCGTCCACCGCGTCCCGTACTACGAGGGCCGGGTTCGTTACCGCGTCCCTTATGAAAGGGCCGGGATCCGTCCGTATGTGACCGGGATCCGATTTTCCGATATGTCCGTTCGCATATGATTATGACTCGCATGCATGATTCTCGTACGTTAGCGCTCCGTATGTCCGATTTGGAATATGACTCTCGTCCGTCACACTCGGGAAATCCGATTCGGACTCGATTCTCGTCCGACGTATACCTCCGTAAGTCCGATTCCGCTTATCGAGATTCCGTACGTACTCTCGTAAGTCCGACTCCGCGTATGCTCTGTAGGTCTGACTCCGCTACGAATCCGATTATATCCGCCCTATTACGAATCCGATTCCGTCCGCTCTATTTCTCGTATTTCCGTCCGTTACGATTTTACATATCTCGACTCGGGTATTTTGATTATGTATGCTATGTTCCGCTTTTACATACTCTCGCACACTTTCGCATCGACCCCCTTGCTTCGCGGGGGCCGTGTTACATGCCCACGTACGGACGCGCATCGGCATAGGATATCGATCGTCGTTCCGGAGAGCTCCCTTGATCCGAGCCGATATTTTGGTATATATTTCTCGTTGCACATATGTTCGTATATATATATATGACTATTTGGGTACGGCGGGGCCCCGTCCCGTCTTCCGATTCTCGTTCGTATGTTAGAGGTCCGCGTACATATCCGCGCGGGGCGTGGGTTATCACCGGTTTGGTACGTATGTGTGATTTGTGATTTTATCCGTTATAATAGCCCTAACGGCTTCTCGTACGTATTAAGATGTGTATATATGTATGTATGTTCGTGCGACGGATATTAGATATCTGTATGAATTTATGTATGTTAAACGAGATTAGCAATTTGGTATGTCAGATCTGTTAGGTAGGCACGTACGGGTGTCCAAGTAGGACACCAGTCACGGCCCACGGGGTTGGGTCGTGACAAAAGTGGTATCAGAGCGGTCGGTTCTCGGAATGTCTGCAGGCCGTGTCTAGTAGAGTCTTGTTTATTGGTGTGTCGGGCCCCACATCTATAAACAGGGAGCTACAGGACATCTAGGATGTTATGTTACCCTTTCTTGGAATCTTAGATCGTGCGATAGAGCTGTATTGCTAGGATGGCTCCTCCAACGAATTGCTGTGTCTACAGCGAGGCTCCGAAAAGAGCATTTGCGTCGGTATTTTGGGAGATTATTTCTGACCCTCTCCTTGCAGGTGATTGTAGGTTGATAAAGATGAAGAGGGCAGCGTCTGACGATGGGGATGGGGGTGCCAAAAAGGCCCCCAGGATGTCACCGGGGCCGAGTAGGCGGAGCCCCAGTTATTCGATTGAGACTGATCCGTCGGAGGATCCCACGGAGGGCAGCTACGATACCGATCCTTCGGAGGATCCAGCGACGATTCCTCCGGAGATGTTGACCCCCAGAGCAGAGGATTCCGCGGAGGGCGGCTACGAGACAGACCCTTCAGAGGATCCTGTGGCGACCCCCCGAGTCCGCGACCCCAGTGAGGAGGATCCGTCTGAGTATGAGGCAGAGGCACCGGGAGAGGAGCTCCCCGACATCGTGCCAGCCGCTCCTATGATGGAGCATTATGTTCCGCCAGCCTCGTCAGTGAGCGTCACATCGTATTCCAGCCCTTTATCCTGGTCATCGGTGAACCAGGAGTCGTCGGACTACTTATATTCTTCGGACTCAGACGAGGAGGATAGCGAGGAAGAGTACCCTTCGCTTTATAGCCTGCTAGACCAGGCTGGAGATAGTTCGTCCTCAGGTATATAAGTGTTTATTGAGTATTTTATGAGTATATGAGTTTTCTGGAATTCCTTCTGTATGTGATTTTTATAAAACATTAGCCGGTGACAGTAGGGACGACTGAGATGTCCCCGCTATAAGTATAAATCTATGAATCCCGAGTGGAGAATAAATTGTGAGTACAACTGAAGTAGGTATTGAGAACCCGAAAGGGCAATATGGTAATTGTGTAATTTGGACCGGGGTGGGACCCGCTACGAAAGATTCTGGAAAATTTATTAAGGTCTTTGAACTGCCCTAAACTACGTGGCAAAGATCGTGTGGGGCAATGGACGCAGTGATATTTCTGATAATGCATCAGAATGTATAAAAGTTTCGAAGTTAAGCGTGCTAAGGCCAGGGTAGTTCTGGGATGGGTGACCCCCCTGGGAAGTATATCAAGATTTTTTTCATAAATATGGATATGGAGGCTAAATGAGAATTTGGGGTAACCTAAGTGGAATTTGAGTATGTGAAGTGATTAGAGATTCAAAAAAAAAAAAGAGAGAGAAAAGACAATTCGACTATGGCCGCGATTCTGTACGCTACATTTCTGCACCCCTGCTTTCGGTAAAGTTCGTTTGTTACACCCTTATGCTTCGAATCCCGATTACGCATTTGTGTAACATACCTCCGTATGTCCAACTCCGATCATAATCCTCGTCCGATATGCTTCGGCACGTCCGATTCTCGATCTCGAATCGTCCGATAAATTTCTCGAACATCCGACTTCGATACGAATCGTCCGATATATTTACGTATGTCCGCCTCGATTACGAACCGTCCGGCATACGTCCGTACATCCGACCTTGACCGCGAATACGTCCGGTATATATGCCTATACGTCCGACTTTGATCTCAAATCCGTTCGATAAATCCCCCGTGTCCGACCGATTACAGATCCGTCCGATATACCTATACGTATGTCCGGCTCGATTTTGAGACCGCTTAAGACGATGTTGGATTATGCTTCGTCCGTTGCACTTCATACTTCGACTCCGGATATGGCTCCGTCTCGACGTCCGTTTGATTTTCCGGTTCGGTTAAGATTCGCCCGTTGTATATCCGATTTAAGGCGGTACGAACAACTCTAATACGGCGATATCGAAGAAAGATGGATGAAGTTGGAAAATGAAGGCCGTTATAAATTCTCCGATCAAGTGCAAGTATGTAAATGGTCTGTAGACCTCCCCTGCTCATTCTGATCTGCTACAGGGTTGAATTAACATTCGAGGACGAATGTTTTAAAGGGGGGGAGGATGTTATATCCGGCATTTTTGCATATTTGGAAAACTTGAACATAATTTTGGTTTGTGAGAAATAAGGCCAAATTTGGATTTTTCTTAGTAAGTGTATGCCGGTTATGGAAATTTGAACGTGAAAACACCGGATAAGGCCTAAGGGCAAAATTGGAATTTTGGAAATTGTTTCGGAAATTATGAAACAAGATTGTTATGATTTGGGCTTGGAAAAAGAAAATGAAAATTTAGGCCCAATTTAAGGGGTGGCCGGCCAACTATAGGCCCAACCCACCTAATTTATTAATTTTGCATGTGATTAAAATGCATATAAGGGAGGAAGAGCTAGAACCTTCAAGAAAAAAACAAGAAAATCAAAAAAAAAGGAAAGAGGAGCAATTCGGGCCAGGGAGAAAGAAAGAAAGAAAAAAAAAAAAAAAATTTTCTAGCCCTTCAACCTTGATTCAAAAATTGAAATTTTCATATATTCTTAGTGAGCTTGGGATGCTCTACAAGTTGATATAACTTTCAAGACAAGGAAGCATTTCTTTTGGCAAGAGGAATTGAATTGGAAAAGGTAAGAATTCTTATATTTTTGTTGAAGAAATTATGTATGTATTGTAATATATGGAGAGTGCATGAGATTTTGGAAGTGTGGTATGCATGTGTAGTGTGTGTTTGTGTGTTGGCCGTGGCCATGGTAGTTGCATGAAGGAAATTGTTCAACTTGTAAGTATGTTGACTATGTTGTTATGGTTCTATGAAGAAAATAAGAAGTAGGAAGAACTTGTGTGTTGTGAATTGTTGTGTAGGGAAGCCGTGTGCATGTGTGTATATGTAGCCGTGCATGGGCTTGGTTGTGTATTAAAAATGTGTTGAATTTTATGTTGTGCTCTAGTTGTATTTATAATGAAATTCATACGGGAAATGGAAGTTGAAATGAATTGGATTGAAGTTGGAAATATGTGTGTTAGCCGTGAGCTATGGAAAAGTTGAAACGGTTATGAATTATTTTGTTTGATATGTCAATTGTGTCGTTATGATTCTTAGGACCTTAATAAAGGTTTAATGGTTTGAGTTGGTATTGATTTGCAAGTATGAAGTTGAAAGGAGAATTATGAAAATATGTTGGAAAGTAAGCATATTGTGTTTTGTTGTGTTTGTTGGTGTTGTTGTTGGTTAGTTGTTGGTTGTTCTGAGCCGAGCTGAGTCTCGGGGATGTCATAATTATAGGGGAAGTGCTGCCGAAATTTCGGTAGCCAAGTATGACCCCAAGATTGAAATGTTAGTTGGCATGAATAGTAATTGGTAAGAATGACCATTTGCAGTTTTTGGACGAAACGGGAATTGAGATTGGACGCGCGCAAGGCGTAATCCAGGTATGTAAAGCCCTCCCTATCTTTCTTTGGCATGTTCTGAGTTTGACAGGCTTGACAGCGAGCCTCGATGACATTTCTGCTTCTCGTAATCCGAGATTGAATTTAGCGCAAAATCCGTCAGTAAGACTGAACCCTTTTCTTCTAAAATTGACCTATAAGTATGTAACCTCCATAAATGGAGTCGAAACGTTCTAAAATGATTATGGACGGTTCTGTAAGGTGTATTATCTATAATTTACGTACTTTATTAAGGTTGGGTCCGAGGTGGGCCCACAATACCCTGATACTCCCGGTATGACTCAGATTGGTCTATTTCTGTCCGTTCTTCATAAGTAGCTCTTAATTATGTTCGTCCGCAAACTAATGAGTATTATGACCATCTATCGATCCGAATATTATTCGACTTCTGGAACATTTCTGGACACTCTGTTCCGATACAATCCGATTATTCCGATCTGCTCTGTTTTCTGGACTATTTCAGTTTTGTTCAGTCTGTCTGTTGGTCTGTATGTATATGGTTTCTCATTTGTCTGTTCGTGGATGTCTCAATGCTTCCTTCACTGCGCCCGGGCCAGGTTCTGTGATTCGTGCACCTCGTTGCATTGTTCACCGCGTCCCTCGGATTGTGCGGGCCGGGATCTGTCCGTATCCGATCGGATCCGATTATGATTTGACTATGATCCGATTATGTGATATTATGGGGATGGCGGCCGGATGGCATTTGATCCGATCTACGTCGTCCACCGCGTCCCGTACTACGAGGGCCGGTTCGTTACCGCGTCCCTTATGAAAGGGCGGGATCCGTGTATGTATGTGATCGGGATCCGATTTCGATATGTACGTCCGCATATGATTATGACTCGCATGCATGATTCTCGTCTCGAAGCGTTCTCGTATGTCCGATTTAGAATATGACTCGTTCGTCACACTTCCGAAAATCCGATTCGGACTCTCGATCGTACGTCCGACACATTTTCGTAACGTCCGATTCGCTTATGATCCGTCCACACATTTGTAACTACGGTTCGATGACGATCTCCGTCCGTATGCTCCGTAAGTCGACTCCGCTACGAATCCGATTCTCGTCCGCCCTATTTCGTATTTCCGTCCGTTATGATTTTTCATATCCGACCGGTTATTTTGATTATGTATGCTACGTTCCGCTTTACATACTCGGTACACTTTCGTACTGACCCCCTGCTTCTCGGGGGCTGTGTTACATGCCCACAGGTACAGACGCGCCATACGGTATGCCGCCAGTTTAGGTCATCAGACTGCTGTTTGGAGAGCTCCCTTTGATCCGGAGCTGATATTTTGGTATATATCTTCTGTTGCACACACGTTCTGTATATATGACTATTTGGGTACGGCGGGGCCCTGTCCCGTCTTCTGATTCTGTTCTGTATGTTAGAGGTCTGCAGACATGTCTGTGGGGTGTGGGTTATCCCTGTCTGGGTAAGTATGTGTGATATGCAACTCTGTCTGTTATAATAGCCCTAACGGCTTCTGTACAGGTTCCAGTATGTGTATATATGTATGTATGTTCGTGCGACGCACCTTATATCTGTATGAATTTATGTATGTTAAACGAGATTAGCAATTTGGTATGTCAGATCTGTTAGGTAGGCACGTACGGGTGTCCAAGTAGGACACCAGTCACGGCCCACGGGGTTGGGTCGTGACATGAAGGCAGAGTCTAGAAGACATCAGTACGAATAATGTACTGAGTATATAAGGCATGAATAATATCATAAGGAGAAATGTGAAGCACGACATGAAGTAAAGATATAACCTGTACATCTTATTGCCTCTTAAGGCACATGTCATGCTTGCAAGCTTTAACTTATTTTAAACAACATTATTAATACATATAATTAAACTGTTCGACCATATAAGGTACGGTGTTATCTTTGCCCGGCCATTTAGGCACGGTGTTATCATCATTAGCCCGCGTCTGGGCATCCCGCGTCCAGGGCGTAAGCTGCCCACTGCAGTGGTGCATCTGCCCGGCCGCCTATTGGGTGGTGTGGTGTTATATTGCCCGGTCATGTAGGTACGGTGTTATTAGAATACATATATTATTATAAAGCATGCATGAGATCCCAAGTGAAAGCTACAACTCTATCGGAGTGACGTAAGGTCGGTAACCCCCCAATTTATATTATGGAATAATCATCATTGCTATATCTCACCGCGAAGGAACAATTCATAAGGTGAGGTCAACAACAATGAGTTGTTCAAGAAAATCATAAAATAAACTCGTTAATCTCATAATAGCATTAAAATCATAGCTTTAGAACTTCTAGAAATGGAGTCACCATCATCATTATCTTCATAAAGCATGCTCATCTTTAGCGTCATAAGAAAATTTTGGAGTCATGAATCTCTAACTTTTGAGGATAAGGGCATTAGGGAAAACATGTATGAATACACAAGAAAGGAGTCATGCCTTTGGAAAGAAAGGGACTAGCCTTAACATACTTGATTAATCTTCTACTACCTCAACTTAACGCTTATTCTTCGAAGCTCGTAAATCTACATTCAAAAGAATTTATACTACCATTAGACTTATCATCATATGCCTATCTCAAGTCTTTAAATCAAACTCCTTTAGAATCTGCCAAAATTTGGGCAGCATCTCCCTTGTTTATATGGCTAGCCTGAAATCATAATTTCATCAGCCAACAGCACAACAACAACATCAAAATCAATAACATCATCCTCAATACCAAAATACTCCATAAAACATCCCACACGATGTGTATCCAATTTTTCAACCAACAAATTTGTTATACAACTATTTAATAACTTTATATCCGTAATTAAACCTAAATTAATACCACTAAAGGAAGATTCATACCTTACTCCCGCTAAAACTGTGATATCTTCAATATCTACCTTGAATTCCAGCCAAGATTCAGTGCAATACGATATTATAATCACAACTAGGCACCGTCAGAACCTAAATACGAAGAATAAACTTGATTCATATTAAAATTTGATGTTTGGAACTTGGGAGAAATTTTCAGAGAGTTTGAGAGGTTTTGGGGTGTTTTTGGATCAGAAATGAGGGGGTGAGCCCCCTTATCTAATGGTCCAGATTCTGTCCAAACTGACTTAAAAATTACTTAGCCATTCGCGGCACCTTAGGGTGCGTTCGCACTGAGTTGTCCCCTAGCTCTTCTGCGCGTTCGCGCCACCCCCAGGCACGTTCGCGCAGAGTTAATCCCTGCTCTGACAGCCTATCTTAGAATGATCATAACGTTTGATCCTGATGTCCGTTCGATACCCAATTTGTTGCATTGGAAACTAGACTTTCTGAACTTCATTTTAGGCTTTTACTTTGCTCCAAAACTCCTCATATACTAAAAGATATCCTTCCTCCATGTCAGGATAAAATTGCCCCTCCTAGTCATAAGTTAAGCATATATGATCTCATATATCTTTGGAGGTAACTCTTATGTCCACGATTGAAAAATTGGCACCTAGCGAATCTTAATTTATAAACTTACAAGGTGTAACATGACTTGCCCCGTTCTCTATGAAAGTCAGCTCATTTTCTGCCTATTCGAACTACATACTCGGCTGAAGATTATGCAAAGCTTTATATCAAATAGATAATACGACTCTATGGTGTTCCAGTATACATTATTTCTGATTGAGGAGTACGGTTTATAACTAATTTCATGAAGTCCTTCCAAGAAGGGTTGGGAACTCAGGTAAGTCTTGGGATAACATTTCATCCCCAGATTGATGGACAAGCTGAGCGCACCATCCAGACTCGAGAGGATATGTTACGGGCATGTGTGTTAGATTTTGAAGGTAGTTGGGATGATCACTTGCTACTCATTGAGTTTGAATATAACAATAGTTACCATTCCAGCATCCAAATGGCCCAGTATGAGGCTTTATATGGGCACAAGTAAAGATTACCAGTTGGGTGGTTCGAAGGGGGAGAAACTAAGTTAATAAGGCCAGACATGATCCAGCAAGCTATGAAAAGTTCAAGCTTATTCAGGGTCGATTATTAATAGCTCAAGTCGCCAGAAATCTTATGCAGATAATCGCCGACGAGACTTAGAGTTCTAAGTTAATGACTAGGTATTCTTGAAGGTGTCACCGATGAAGGGCGTCAGTGGCTTATGAGATAGATCTACCTTCGGACCTAGGGTCAGTCCACCTAGTTTTCCATGTATCAATGCTTCGTAAGTGTATTGGAGATCCTTCCAGAATTGTGCCTGTGGACGATGTCCAGGTCACCGAGTAATTATCCTACGAAGAAGTTCCCATTGCTATTCTAGATAGGAAAGTTCGGAGATTAAGAACTAAAGATGTAGCTTCAATTAAAGTTTTATGGAGAAATAATAATAGGGAAGAAATGGCTTGGGAAGCTGAGGAAGATATGAAGTCCAAATATCCACATCTGTTTCCACTCCCAGGGAAGGTTAAATTAGAGAAACCATTGTCTTCAGGTACGTAATGTTTTCATCATATGATTTCTTGGTCGTGTGTGACCATTATTGTTATTGTGGTAGCCCTGTAAGGCATTGTATATTCTGGGTTGTTGTGTCAGGATAGCAGCAATATAGTTACAGAGAAATCTCTGACAAAATTTCTATAGAATCAATAAGAGTTTAACATTCGTGGACGAATGATCTTAAGGGGGAAGAATGTTATACCTCGTATTTCGCATGCTGAGTTTTGCCATAAGATAGCTGACGTGAAGTTAGCAAGTGAGGTTGCTGTCAAGGTTTTAATAGATTCTGCATGATTATTCCACATATGCAGGAGTTTAAGTTGTGTACAGCAAGTATCGGAAGATTGGAGGCAAAATAAACCAGATAAATATGAGTATCGTAGCAGAGTAACTCGACGGTCAAGTCGACAGACAGTCGACGAACCGTCTACCCAACTGTCAAAAAACTCTGCTAGATTCTGAGGCTGCCGCAGTTTGAAGGTGCAAGTCGACGAACCGTCGACCCAGACGTCGAACCGCAGCTGGTGGAAAGTTTTCTCTCTCCTATAAATATAAGGCCCATGACTTGGATCATTTATTTTCATAAAAAATCAGGCCTTTCTAGATCCTTCAAGTTCTCTCTACACTCTACACTCTCCACTCATCCATACACTTCCTAAGTGAAAATTAGCTCATGAGTGATGATGATCTTTGTTCTTAATTAAGTTTTATGGTGGTTTTGGTTCAAAACATGGTTGGGGGAATTAGGGTTCTTCAAGGTTAAGGTATATTCTCTCTTTATTTCTTATATTGAGTTGATTTGGAGATTATTAAGTTATAAAGTGAACGAAATAGTGGTAGGAAAGGGTATGGGACATTGTGTTGTAGTTATTGGTTGTAAATGAAATTTGAAAGGAAGTCTTGGATTGTTTTAGGCATAAATTGTATATATCTTCCTAGTTATGGAGTTGTTGGTGTTGTTGTTGAGAGTTGATTTGGAATTTGGTTGAAGTCAATAAAATAGGGGAAGTGCTACCCAAATCCCACTAGCTAATTTAGTTTGAATCTATGAATGTTACCAAGACTTAACCTTAGTGTAAATCCTCTTGATTGTAGATTTTCGAAGCTTGGAAAGAGAACATTAAGTAGTCAAGGAGACGTAAAGGTATGTTAAGGCTAACCCTTTCTTTCCAAGGCATGATTTCTTTATGGTGGATTCATCTAAGATATCCATAATGTCCCATTCCTAGAAAATGCTAGAAGCTTATGACTTTAGAGATTCTCATGGTATTATTGATAAAAGCTCTTCATGATTATGACGATGATGATGATGATGTTGATTCCATAATAGAAGTCGGGGGTTTACCGACTTTATGTCACCCTGATAGAGTTGTAATGCTTCTATTGGATACTCATGTATGTCATATATGTATTTAGCTATTATCTGACACTGAGCTTATGTGGCCGGGTATGATATCAATTGCGCGCACACCACTATAATTGGGTGCGGACAACACCGAGCCTTGTTATGGTAGGGTACGGATAATACCGAGCCTTGCTACGGCCGGGTATGGGTGACACCGAACCTACATGGTAGGGTATGATATCGTATATGTATATGTATGAAATGTTTCCTTGAGAGAAAGGTTAAGTATACATGACAATCGTCTTAAGAGGTATGAATTGCTCTCTTTATCTTATGTTATCTTCATGATTTCATCATGTTGCTATACATGCCTTACATACTTAGTACATTATTCGTACTGACGTCCTTTTACTTGCAGACGCTGCGTTCATGCCCGCAGGTAGATAGGGAGATAGACCAGACCCTTAGGCAGCTTCATCAGTGATTGCATGGAAGTGCTCCATTTAATCCGGAGCTACAGTTTAGTTGTTATTACTATTTTCTACACATATTTTGGCATGAAGGGGTCCTGTCCCATCTTTATGATATTATATACTCTATTTAGAGGCTCGTAGATAGATATGTATCGCTAGATATCCCATAGCTTTATCGATTCACATTTTGTATAGTATTTTTGGTGGCCTTGTCAGCTTGTATATATGGGCATAATTAATGATGTTTATATAGATGTGCCCATGTTCGATGGAACATGGGTCTTTTTGGTTTGTGGTAATTATGATTTAGCCATGTGGCTCACCTAGATATGATTATGAGAGTATGTTAAGAGGTGCTCAGTAGGTTAGCTCCGGGTCCCCGTCATGGCACTCCAGTTGGGTCGTGGCATTCCAGTTTGTGTGGGGAGTTTTTTAAAGGATCATAAGGTAATATTTTTCTCCTCCTCCATGTATTTGAGGTTATAGAAGTTGTGACTAGCTTGTACAATTGAAAACCCGCAAAATAATGGTCGAAAATCGTAGTTTTGTTGTCGTTGTTTGTTGAATTGGTTTGAAGATCCCCTTAAGGTATTTTGTGACTGGAAATTCATGGAATAAACTGTGTATGTTATGGTTGTTGTTGTTAACAAGTTCTGGAAGTAAGAAAGGGTTTAAAGCTATAATTTTGTAAATCGTAAAGCGAGCTTGTTGCTCATTGTATTGTTGCTTGAGTTGGAGGTTGCTTCAAGGTGAAGTATGCCCAAGATAGGGGTTGTCTGTGCGATGTAAGGTAATATTCTTTCCCCCTCTCATGTATAAGAGTTAGTATAAGTCTGCGGAAGGTTAGATGGGTGAAGAGCATGTTAAATATCGACTAGAAGTCGTAAACTGAATATTAAGTGCTAAGGTGCTATTTTGTCCGTTGTTTGAGCTTGGTATGGTGTTGAGAATGTATAGTAAGTTGTTGTGTGTGTTGTTGTTGTTTAGACTTGGGGAAGTGAAGAAATTAAGGGTAGATGCTGTCCGATTTCTTATAGAACGAGTTTGCCGCTTGATAAATGTTGTTAAGTTCATTATGGTCACGTTGGTGTCCTTATTGTTGGCTGTAGATTACGAGTAAAGGAGGCTATGCTTGGGTGAATACGTAAGGATTCGGTATAAGTTATGTTAAGGCTATACACTTCCTTCTTTTGGCATGTTCCAAGTAAACGAAATGTAAACAAAATTCTTATCAATATTACTATATTCATGTTAAGTTAAAGATGTTCTCAACTCTTGTTTGTCCCTTGTTGCGAGTACTTCTCATGTTATAGGAATTATTCGTCATATACTGTGATTCTTTTTGGATTGATAATTTAGCACATAATGGCTTGATAGTACATAACGATAATAGGAGGTGTAACAACCTTATGTGTCACGCCCCGAATCATGGCCTGGGCATAACACGACACTCGATGCTTGACTGCATGTGACCGAGTGAACCACATGGCTTGCTGACTCAACATAGGCATGAACTGATAAGAAATAAACTATGAACATGCATAATTTAAGTAAAGCATGGGACCATAAATCATAAGTCTGAAAATATCATATTATTATAATGTCGAATAGTCTAAATAAACATAATAATAATGAGCTAAAATGGCTACACGACTCTGAATGTCTGACATAACATAACTGACTAGTCTATGAAATCTCTGACATGAATCTGACTACTAAATTGTTTACGGGGACAAGCCCCTCGGCATACCTTAACTGCATGACTGAAATAAACATAAGTAAAGCTAAAACACCTAATAGAATGGGGCTCACCAAGAGCTGATACATACTGAGTCCTAACATACTGATGCGTCGTCTTGTAAATCTACATCGTGAAATGCAAGCCCCCAGGCAAATAAAAGGACGTCAGTACACTTGAATTGTACTAGTTTGTAAAGCAACTAAATGAAATGAACATGGCACATGAAATAATAGAACCAAAAAACTGAAACTGTGAACTAAACATGAACATGAATATTATCTGACATGAATATATAAATATATATAGCATGAGCAAAACATTTTAAGTGGAAGCGCCTTAGTATAACTGCAATCACCACGTAAGAATGTGGTATCTGATCTATGCCTAACCAGCTAAGCCATCCTATACCTTACCAAGGTACAAGACATGAATGGATCCAATAACCCGGAATGGGTAAACATGAAGGTATCATCCTAACTGGTCAGAACGATCCTTATCCTATGCTGGCATATGTAGTTTCAGGCTGTCCGAGCCTTCTCGATAATCTGTGCAACTCCCAAAACATGAACGTGGATATATTTGGCTTAGTAGCCCATGAATTATATAATCCTGAATGTAAACATGATTCGTGATTGTATTATAACATGAAGATAAATACATAGTATAACTTGTATAAAAACATGGAAACATGTATAATTTCATGAAAATAAACATAAAAGTTCATATCTTGCATTTAAGAACCCATAGAATGCAAAGTATGGGTTTTCATGGATTATGTACAGATTCTCAATAACCAGAATGAAATATTAAGAACATAATAACGAATTAATCATACAAAAATGGTATATCATGGTACATGTACTTAGGGTTACCAGAAACATGTCTAGAACCCTAGTTTTGGTAAACTTTTATATAATCATGGAAGAATGTGGCGTGGGTAAGAACAATGATGTTCCCACACTTAGATAGAAACCCCACATACCTGCTAATGCTCCAAAACTTGTAACTAATGGTCTGAACTTGAGAAGAGTCCCAAAAGCTTTAATCATGAATCTTTGGGATGGGTTTTCTTGAATACCCTAGGTTAAGAATAGTGGAACTCGCTTAGGAATTGATTATACTATGATAGAATCGCCCGAAAATACGAGGAAAGGGCTTACCTTGATGTAGGAGATGGTTGGGAAGAGAAAACCTTCATTCTAGGGCTTGCAAATTGTGAAAACTGATTTTCTAGAATGTAGTGTCGTATTTATACTATTTGCTATCGGGAAGGATTGACGGTGCACTTGATGTTCCGTCGATATGTCGACGATCAGTCAAGTTGCTTTGACGGTCCAAGTCTGATTTTTTACAGTGCATCATTGACAGTCCAGGGCTTGTCGATGGTCCATTAATTCGACCGTACTGTCAGTAGTCTGAGAAAGTCTAGAGAGGTTGCAAAACGAGTTTCATAGGGACGGTACAATTTGACGGGTCATCGATCAATCGACGATCTGTTCCTTTGGCTGTCGAATGCCACCTGCAGAATTGAGTCTGGTTTTTTTACTTAAACTCCTATTTTTGGCTTTCGAGATCCCTGAGTCGTAGACGCGGCCGTTTAAAGGTATGAGGTGTTACAATATCTCCCACTTGGGATCATTCTTTCTCGAACGATGGGTCATGGTTAAGATTGGGACTGAACATGGCGTGAATACATGAACGTGAAGGAAACATGACATAAAACATGGAGACTGAATTAACATGTCATGGTTACATGGAAATATGAATACTGAGACATGGACCATGGGCACTGGGTATATGACATGAGCATGAAACATGAGACATGGCATGGATTATGAAGGGGGTACCTTGAGCATTCTATGCTTGCTCTTGGAACAAATGGGGATATCTAGATTTCATGTCCTCTTCGGCTTCCGACGTAGCCTTTTCGACTTTTTGACTCCTCCATAAAACCTTTACTGAGGCAACCTCTTTAGTTCTCAACTTGCAAACCTGACAGTCATGGATTGCTACGGGGGTCTCTTTATAAGTCAAACCATCCTTAACCATTATAGTATCAGCAGGAAAAACCACGAGTCTCCCACACACTTCCTCAACTTAGACAAATGGAATACTGGATGAACAGCAGCCAACTCTTGTGGCAATTCGAGCTCATAAGCTACTTGACCAACCCTTCGCAGGATTCTATAAGGTCCGATATATCTGGGGCTAAGCTTCCTTTTCTTCCCAAATCTCATAACACCCTTCATGGGTGAGACTTTAAGGAATACCCAATCATCAACTTGAAAATCTAAGTCTCTTCGCCTTACATCGTATAGGACATCTGGCGACTCTGAGCCGCTTTTAGACGCTCCTGAATCAACTTGACTTTCTCCATAGCTTGATAGACCAAATCTGGTCCCAACAACTCTGCTTCACCAACTTTAAACCAACCAATATGTGATCTACACCTTTGCCCGTACAAAGCTTCAACGGTGCCATCTTGATACTAGCATGATCACTGTTATTATAAGCAAACTCAATGAGAGGCAAGTGATCATCCTAATTACCTTTAAAATCTAGGACCCATGCTCTCAATATGTCCTCAAGAGTCTGAATGGTACGCTCTGCCGAGCCGTCTATCTGGGAAAGCTGTGCTGAGGTTCCCCTTGGTACCCCATCCCTTCTTAAAGGATTTCCAGAAGTTTGTTGTGAACTGAATACCACAATCTGAGATAATAGACACTGAGGTCCCATGCAATCTGACAATCTCGCGACTATACAACTTGGCATAATCTTCTGCTGAATCGGTAGTCCTAACTAGGAGAGGCTGAAGGAGTGGCAAGAGGTATGTAAGACTTCATTTTCCTTCTTTGGCATGTCTTAGATGTATTAGGCTTGAATGCGTGTCTCGGGGACTAATTTAATCCTAGAAATCCGAGATTGAAATTGGTCACTATTCATTCAGTAGAATTGAAACAAATGTTCATGAATAGTTTAAAGAAACGACTAAACACCTAGAACTTGCATGAATAACACCCGATCACCCTAAGACTCTCATAAGTAATGTCGTGAATCGCATTATACGTAACGCATGTACACCACCTCATTTGATTCGGTGGGCCCACTATTCCCGAACTCCCTCCTATTGTTCCATTAGGCTTATTTCCGTACTATAATCAATGGAAATTCTTGGTTACCATTTCGACTGTCAAACAATAGCTGTTTTAGCTAAACCCTTGACCCCAATGCATGATTTTCCTTACTAAAAGTTTACAACTGTTTTCTAAAATGTTTATTTCTCTTCAAAACCAAGTTTTACAATATTAAAGGTCTTAATGACTAAAACGACGATTATGGTTCTATGATGATAATGATGATGCCTTATGATCCTGTCCTATGATTTCCCATGAAGTTACTCTCCATTGATAGTCTCGCCTTATTAATCGTTCCTTCAAGGTGAGACAAAGCGCCCATGGTTAATCCATAATGTAATCGGAGGTTATCGACCTTACGTCACTCCGATAGACACATGACTTTCCTTGGGCTCCCATGCATGCTGTTTATATGATAATGTATATAATACTTGATATTGATGAATGTATATGTGTGCATTGTATATGTGGGGAATGGGGAGGGCAACCGTGTCCACCGATTCGGTGGCTTATCATCCGGACGCGGGATGCCGGACGCGGGATATGGGAGAGCCGCGCGGCGTCTGTTTATGTGATGTATGATATATATATAATGTGTTACACTTGGGACCTACGTTGGGGAGGGGTGGCACACATAAATTTTTTTCTTGCAACAAAAAGAAGACCCCCGAAAAAATTATAAAATACATAACGAGGCTTAACAAACTTGACAAAATCGGTTGAATTACACAAAATTCATGACATAACACACATCTTGGGAATTATCTAGGGGTAGAGGAGCCCCCTCTGTGTGTGGGATGAGTTTACGGAGGCTTTTCGCAGACAGTCCTAATGCCACCGAGACACAACGTACGATTTTTATACTCGGACTCGGGCCGCGGTGTCGAGTATAGTTTGGAGTTTGACTCTCGGCTCGGATGCACCTACGTTGGTAGCCGATATGAACATCATCATTTTACTAGGGGTTTGGATAAGTATCTTGTCACGCAATTTCCGAGGGCATGATGGGCGCCCGACCCCCCCGAAGAACCCAAGAACTCCTATCGCACACAAAATTTTTTTCCAAAACTCAATATGAAAAATTATAAAAACATATAAACACAACATAATTACACAAAACCAAAATTATAACGTAAATAGGACCGACAGGAACCATATCGAGACACGGACAACTCGGATAGCGTCCGGCATAAGACTCTTAGTTGGAACATCATCCACTCATCTCGTGGGCACCGCGCGGCATGAAACGACAAAATCGTATACGAAAAATGAACGAGTATGTAAAGCGAAAAACTATAAGCATAACATAACCAAAATTAGGGACGTAAATAAACGTGACCCATAATCGATACTCGAGCAATACGTACGTAGTATAAGACCTTAGTTGATCCGTAAATACGGAAGCATACGTACGTCGTAGGTATAAGTATTGAAGGTATAATCGGAACAATAAATCGGGTACTCAGTGAGCGTTATGTCGACGCATCATACGGAGCGTACGAACGCCTATTTAGACGTATCATACGCACCGATACGGACCATACGTACGTACGAATATCGTGCAAATCGATTCATATATAGAACGAGAACATACGAGTCTTTGAAACAGATCATGTCCATATGCGGATACGAGATCCCGCCCCTTTTGAGGGACGCGTAGCGCAGTCGAATCATATATCGATATGCATGTAATCGAACGCCGTAGCGTACATATATCGAACCCGGCCCTCCGTGAGGGGCGCGGTTATGTGTAACCCGGCCCTCTAGTACGGGACGCGGTGAACAGACAGATCAAATCAGATGCCATCCTGGCCACCACCCCATACATCAAATCATAATATCATAAAACAGAACCCGGCCCGCCTATGAGGGACGCGGTGAACAATGCATAGAGGTGCACGATAACAGAACCTGGCCCGGGACGCAGTGAGCAGGCATAACAGACGGTGCGGAGTAGTGCGCACGATAACATATCAGAACCTGGCCCGGGACGCAGTGAAAGATACATTGAGTCTTGCACGAGCAGAGTAGTGCAGAAACATATGCATACAGATCCAGACTCGACGTACGTATACACTTACCAATATCTGAGGCTCAAAACAAGTTTCTGATCAGTCTCTACCAAACGTTGGAATTGTCACATCAGAACGCCAGGGCGTATCACATCGGGTGGTCGGAGCATATTATATCAGAACGGACATTCCGACGCAAATCCGAGATCGTTCACAGAGGTCAGGAACATTTAACTTACAGAGCTTCCGAAGGAAGGACGAAGTGATAAACATACCCAATTACCATACAGACGTACATAAGGGAGGTATCGAGAATCGTGGGCCCACTTCGCACAAAATCGAGATAACATACGAAGTTATGAGCATTCGTACTTACAGAACTCTTTTTAGTACAAGACCTCTTCATACTTACTCATCTTACAAGCATACTAAGGCTTAAGTATATGACATGCCTATATATAACATAAATCAGAATCATAAACAGACTCAGAAGTCAAGAGCGGAGTTACCTCAAATGCATATTATATCATAACCTATTGGCTCTAGGACATGCCATAAAAGAAAAGGTAAGCCTTACATACCTGTGCCGCCTTGCTAGCTACACTTGTTCATCCCAACTTGCTTATCTACATTTCAAAGGATCCATATAATCATTAGATTCATCGACTTGTTTTCGCCTTAATTTTCCATGCAAGTTCACTTATAAGCTACCGAAATTTCGGCAGCATTTCCTCTGTAAACACGACATCCCCGAGATTCTCACTCGGCTAACTTTAATCAACAACCATCCGGGAATTCAACCCGGCCAAACTATCATCAAAAATGCCAATATTCAACCCAAAATATATTCTAACATTCCCAATCTTTTTCTTACAATTCCATGACACACTACTTACATTCAATTAAATTCCAATGCTCATATATTCATTGCTAATCCGCAACCATTTACACATGATTTAAAAATATTGCAAGCAATCCACAAAATTATCCAAAACAACTCGACTCAAAACATAAGGCAGCCCAAAACCTTCCAAGTCCAAGGAAAGATCAATAACAAATTTCTTTTCCTCCAAACTCATAAACCATACTAACAATCTACATATTAGCATCATTATTTCCATCAACACAAAGGACCACCATTCGGCCAACATACACAACTTTATATATTCCATCCATTTCTACACACTACGACATGTTCAAAATGCTTATAACCACATTGTCCAACACTAAATAAAATTAGTTCAATACCTTGACATACAAGGCAGCCCATTTTCGGCCAACACTCCAACACCCATATTGCCATAAGTTTCATTCATTTCTACACATTTTATCATACATACAACCATCCATAACACAATCCAACATGCTAAAATAAATTAATTCTTCATCCCTATACAATTTAACATACACACGGCCACACACAATTTATCACAACTTCATGAACTTCATTCATTTACACACTCCACAACATCCATAAATCATGCATAACATATATAAAATAGGATTGAACCATACCTCTTCCTTCCACCTCTTCACACGGCTAGCATTGTTTTTTTTTTTTTTTGCCAAACAATTAGTTTCCTTCTTCCAACAATCACTCCACGTCGACGAGGGCTTTCCGGTTAGCATGAAAACATAAAGAAACGAATTTTCCGGGACCAAATTGGAGGGGCTGGTTTCGGCCAGCCCCCTTGGCCGTTCTCCTCTCCATCTCTTTTTTTTTTTTGTTTTTCTCTTCTTTCTTTCTTTCCCTTCTCTTAATTAAAAAGGATGACCACCTTATATATATATATATATATATATATAGCATGTGAGGGGCACATGCCCTCACTCTAGAATTTTCCTTTCTTTTTCCCTTTTTTTTTTCTAGAATTTTCTTCATTTTTCTAAAAGATGACTTAATGCTTTTTCTTTCCTCTCTTTTATTTTGGCCACATGGCCCTTTTGCAAGACTTTTCTAGGGCATTGTAAAATGACCATTTTGCCCCTAGCCTTTCCACAAAATTACCATAATGCCATTTTGCAAATTTCCCTTTTTGCCCTCAGTCTTCCTCAATATTTCCACACTAATAATATTTTCCAACGACTTACGCATTACAACGGAGCCGAAAAATAACCTCGCCCTAAACTCTCCGCCATTGTCTCGAAATATCCGAAAGTGCAAAATGCGAGGTGTAACATCCTTCCCCCCTTTTAGAACATTCGTCCTCGAATGTTCAACTAACTACCTAAAGCTTTCGTAAATCGGGGGGGGGGGGGGGGTCCCTGTTGCAGCTTGAGCGTCCTTATCAAACATTTTACAACATCAGTTGCTCCTAACTTACCTTTACACTTCTCTCATCCGCTTCCCCCTTTTTGGGGCGTATTTATACCTTCGTACTCATTCATGCCCTTATATTTTCCATTCTCTCTCTCAAATCCTAGCTTCCAAATTTCATGCAGATTCTTATTCCTTAACACACTTTATTCTTGTTACCTACTTCCCTCCAAAATCTTACCCTCTTTACTTTTGTTGTCACTTGAATTCCAGTGTTCTTATTCGACTCGGTTTCCCACACCGTAGCACCGGTGGCCGGGAATCACACACTCACCGACACAGTCACATATGGGGTACCGTATACATTCATACACATCCACATAATTCTCATTGCCTAACCCACAAAGTACTTCCCAACACTATTCAAGCCTATCCGGATTCCAGAACTGTAACGTACTTTCTGTCCCTTTTTTTTTTCAGCCTCGCCTGTGGCATTCTATACGACCTGTTGTGGTTTCCAATCATTCCGTACATATTTAATTTCCTTTAGGCCACCCTGGATTTTCGTTTGTCTCTTATACTCAAATTCATGAAATTTCTTCATACTTCCCGTGGGGTCACCCATCATGAGATTGCTCTCGGCCGAGCACGCTTAACTTTGAAACTTTGGTAAATCCCGGTGCCTTAGGGCCGATATAATCGCGTAAATTTTCTCGCACGACCTTTATTGCATGATTCGGGGCAGGTGAAAGTCTTACATACTCCGGGACACGCTCGTAACACGTCCTTTTCTGCAAAATTACCATTTTACCCTTTTCCGTCCTTACTATTCCAAACCTGCCCACAGCAATTCCCAACAACGTCTCACAGATCATACCACCTCATATCAGACCATGTTACGTCGTATAATATCATGTCATACCAAATCATAGCCGTACAGGGCTTCCGGTTTCTGATAACAGAACAAATATGTCAAAACTCACCTTCGTAACTTTCCATATCCTCATTCGTCTCCTTCCGCCGTATGTAAGGCTTACATGCGGGATCTGGTTTCCCTATGACTGGGCTCTATCGCACGATTTTATGACAGAAAGAAGGTCAACAATCCCTAGATGCCCCGTAGTCTCCTGTTTATAAATGTGGCCGGCTTCACACTATAAACAGGACCCTACCGGACACGACTCTGCAGACAGCCCTTAGACCGACCTCGCTCTGATACCACTCTGTCACGCCCCAATTTCCGAGGGACGTGATGGGCACCCGACCCCATACCCGGAGCCGAGCGAACCCACAGACTCCTATCGCACACATAAATTTTTTTCCAAAACTCAATACTGAAAAATTATAAAATACATAACGAGGCTCACAAACTTGACAAAATCTGTAATTACACAAAATTCATAACATAACACACATCGACATGTCGGCTGATGGAGCCGCTGACAGACTGACACATCATACCCACTACACTGTCTGCAAAGTCTCTAATGCCATCCAGAAGACACAACGTACATACTCGGACTCAGCAGTGCTCCAGAAGGAGTTGGAGCTCTTCAGTCATACTGGAACATCATCAACTCATCTGTGGGTACCTGCGCGGCATGAAACGCAGCCCCCGAAGAACAGGGGGTCAGTACGGAAAATGTACTGAGTATGTAAAGCCAGAAAACTATAAACATAACATAACCAAAATTAGGGTACAGAAATAGGACTGACAGAACCATAATCAGACTCAGCAATACAGACTGTAGCAGACAAGACCTTAGTTGTATCCGTAATACGAAGCATAACGACAAAATCGTAGACAATCGAAAAGAAGGCATATATACGTACGAACGGACCGTAATCGGAAACGTACGAGTATATCGGACGGATTGAAGAATAAGCAGTGAGCGTACGAAGGTATATATATACGAACAGAATCGCGGGGTGTAAGTGAGCGTTATGTCGACGCATAGTATCATACGAGCGTACATACGCGAACGCCGGAGACGTATCATACGCGCGATACGACCATACGTACGTACGTAATCACCGTACAAATCAGATTCATATGCAGAACAGAACATACAGAGTACTGAAACAGATCATGTCCATATGCAGATAACAGATCCCGGCCCTCTTTGAGGGACGCGGTACAGAATCAGAATCATATATCAGATATGCATGTAATCAGAACGCCGTAGCGTACATATATCAGAACCCGGCCCTCTGTGAGGGGCGCGGTAACAGAACCCGGCCCTCTAGTACGGGACGCGGTGAACAGACAGATCAAATCAGATGCCATCCTGGCCACCACCCCATACATCAAATCATAATATCATAAAACAGAACCCGGCCCGCCTATGAGGGACGCGGTGAACAATGCATAGAGGTGCACGATAACAGAACCCGGCCCGGGACGCGGTGAGCGACATAACGGTATGGTGCGGAGTAGTGCGCACGATAACATATCGAACCCGGCCCGGACGCAATGAAAGATACATTGAGAGTCTTGCACGAGCGAGTAGTGCGAAACATATGCATACGGATCCGGACTCGACGTACGATACACTTACCAATATCGAGGCTCAAAACAAGTCGATTCTACCAAACGTTGGAATTGTCACATCAGAACGCCAGGGCGTATCACATCGGGTGGTCGGAGCATATTATATCAGAACGGTCATTCCGACGCAAATCCGAGATCGTTCACAGAGGTCAGGAACATTTAACGTACAGAGCTTCCGAAGGACAGAAGTGATAAACATACCCAATTACCATACAGACGTACATAAGGGAGGTATCGAGAATCGTGGGCCCACTTCGCACAAAATCGAGATAACATACAGAAGTTATGAGCATTCGTACTTACAGAACTCTTTTTAGTACAAGACCTCTTCATACTTACTCATCTTACAAGCATACTAAGGCTTAAGTATATGACATGCCTATATATAACATAAATCAGAATCATAAACAGACTCAGAAGTCAAGAGCGGAGTTACCTCAAATGCATATTATATCATAACCTATTGGCTCTAGGACATGCCATAAAAGAAAAGATAAGCCTTACATACCTGTGCCGCCTTGCTAGCTACACTTGTTCATCCCAGCTTGCTTATCTACATTTCAAAGGATCCATATAATCATTAGATTCATCGACTTGTTTTCGCCTTAATTTTCCATGCAAGTTCACTTATAAGCTACCGAAATTTCGGCAGCATTTCCTCTGTAAACACGACATCCCCGAGATTCTCACTCGGCTAACTTTAATCAACAACCATCCGGGAATTCAACCCGGCCAAACTATCATCAAAAATGCCAATATTCAACCCAAAATATATTCTAACATTCCCAATCTTTTTCTTACAATTCCATGACACACTACTTACATTCAATTAAATTCCAATGCTCATATATTCATTGCTAATCCGCAACCATTTACACCTGATTTAAAAATATTGCAAGCAATCCACAAAATTATCCAAAACAACTCGACACAAAACATAAGGCAGCCCAAAACCTTCCAAGTCCAAGGAAAGATCAATAACAAATTTCTTTTCCTCCAAACTCATAAACCATACTAACAATCTACATATTAGCATCATTATTTCCATCAACACAAAGGACCACCATTCGGCCAACACATACACAACTTTATATATTCCATCCATTTCTACACACTACGACATGTTCAAAATGCTTATAACCACATTGTCCAACACTAAATAAAATTAGTTCAATACCTTGACATACAAGGCAGCCCATTTTCGGCCAACACTCCAACACCCATATTGCCATAAGTTTCATTCATTTCTACACATTTTATCATACATACAACCATCCATAACACAATCCAACATGCTAAAATAAATTAATTCTTCATCCCTATACAATTTAACATACACACGGCCACACACAATTTATCACAACTTCATGAACTTCATTCATTTACACACTCCACAACATCCATAAATCATGCATAACATATATAAAATAGGATTGAACCATACCTCTTCCTTCCACCTCTTCACACGGCTAGCATTGTTTTTTTTTTTTTGCCAAACAATTAGTTTTCTTCTTCCAACAATCACTCCACGTCGACGAGGGCTTTCCGGTTAGCATGAAAACATAAAGAAACGAATTTTCCGGGACCAAGTTGGAGGGGCTGGTTTCGGCCAGCCCCCTTGGCCGTTCTCCTCTCCATCTTTTTTTTTTTTGTTTTTCTCTTCTTTCTTTCTTTCCCTTCTCTTAATTAAAAAGGATGACCACCTTATATATATATATACTTATATATAGCATGTGAGGGGCACATGCCCTCACTCTAGAATTTTCCTTTCTTTTTCCCCTTTTTTTTTCTAGAATTTTCTTCATTTTTCTAAAAGATGACTTAATGCTTTTTCTTTCCTCTCTTTTATTTTGGCCACATGGCCCTTTTGCAAGACTTTTCTAGGGCATTGTAAAATGACCATTTTGCCCCTAGCCTTTCCACAAAATTACCATAATGCCATTTTGCAAATTTCCTTTTTGCCCTCGCCTTCCTCAATATTTCCACACTAATAATATTTTCCAACGACTTACGCATTACAACTCCGCCATTGTCTCGAAATATCCGAAAGTGCAAAAATAACCTCGTCCCTAAACTCGTGGGATGGATATCCGCCATTGTCTCGAAATATCCGAGAAGGGAGCCACCCCAGAGGGCTAGGTCGGCCGGATATGCCGGGGATTCTCGAGGCGGACGGCCCTCGGAAGAAGACAAGAGATATTCCTCCCAGCCATCCCGGAGTACACCCCCACAGCCTTCAGGCAGGAGACCCGATAGTGTGGGATATTCAGGAGCGGGACAGAGCTCCAGGGCCTCATTCTCACAGACGGGCAGAGGTACCGATCAGTCAGGGCCATCCAGACCTCTGTGTTCCCACTGCGGGAGGCACCACCCTGGGGAATGCTATCGGGCCACAGGCGCTTGCTTTATTTGTGGGCGTCGGGACCACCTTATGCGAGATTGCCCGCGTGGAGGTAGTGCGAGTGGTGCGGCTCAACCTACAGGTTCGGGTGCCGGTTCCTCTTCTTCAGTAGCTATGCGCCCTGCGGGGCAGGGTATGCCGGCATCAGCGGGTCGTGGTAGAGGTCGCGGCGGAGCCTCCAGTTCCGGCGGTCCACCGAACCGCATATACGCGCTAGCTCGTAGACAGGACCAGGAGGCAGTGCCAGATGCAGCCACAGGTATATGAATCCTTATTAGAATTTATATTCTCATATATGCGTATCTGTAGTATAATTGCTGCTTAACGGCGGCAGGTGGAAATTCGAGGGTCGATAATCAGGTATTGATAAATAAGGATGATTAAGGCGCATTTATTGTTATTACGGGCTTGGGAGGCTAGGATAGGAAGTAGTAATATCCATAGGTGACAAGTGAGTATGGAAAGTCGAGAGAAGGGCAAAATAGTAATTGTGTTACGAAGGCGTCCGGAAACTGTCAAGACTTTATTTTACTTCAAGTTACGTGACAAAGGTCGTGTGGTAAGGTAAGCGTGACTTTACTAATGTTAGGGCATCGTATTCCACCGGAGTTTCGAGGTTAAGCGTGCTAGAATGAGGGAAATTTTAGGATGGGTGACCCCCTGGGAAGTTTTGAAGGTCTTACAATTTCAGTCAAAAGAGGTAAATGGGGAGCTAGAGCAGTTTAAAGGGACTTAAAATATACTGAGCAGGCAGAAAACTTAGGAGGCTGCGTAAGCCAAAATGGACTAAATCGGGTACAGCAAACGAAGGTGTGTCACAGCGCTAGGATCAGGGACAAGTTGAGTGGTGTTTGGAGAACTTTTGCGAGGGAGATGTTGGCAAATATATATGTGTGCGGGGAAGCGTATAGTACTCTATGTATGATCAGATTAGTGGGTGAACATATTCCGGCAATCAATGCGACGATAAAAGAAAGACATAAATTGGGCAAGACGACGAAGTTCAAGCAAAGAAGGGGAATAATGATAGGTGGCAATAAAATGAGCGCACCCCTAAAGGGGGGAAGCGAGTATGAGGGACGCAAGTACAAGATAAAGACGGTTGAAGCTACAGTATATTCGATATAGATGTTGGGATTACGGGTAAGGTTCCTCGCCGGAACAAGTCAGTGAGATCTAGAAGCCGGAAGGATAATCTACAGTGACGTGGTGAAAGAGAATACGACTGTGCTGAATTAAAGGCGACGACGTAGCCAATAAAGGAAGACCCCCCGAGACTCTTATACGACCTTATAAGACTAGTTGAACATTCGAGGACGAATGTTCTAAAGGGGGGAAGGGTGTTACACCTCGCATTTTTGTATGTTGGAACATTCCGAGTTAATTGCGGAAAGTTAGGGACAAGACTACTAAGAGATAAGAAGTCGAGATTTTTAACTACGATTCTATTTTAAGTCGTGAGTTGCTTGCAAGTGTTGGTGGCATGGAATACTAAGGAAGTTTGGGACCAAAGATGAATTATGGAAAAATGGAAAAACAATTCATGAACTTAAGTAGCCATGTGGCCGGCCACATGGGATGTGGGCCATGGCCACATGGGAGGCTATTATATGTAATATTAGAGGGATGACTACTAGTCATCTTTATCATTTGTGCCAAGGAAATTTCAAGAAGCTTTGAGAGAAAGAGAGAACAACCATTCGGCTGCCCTTCTTAGCCGAGAATCACCAAGAAAAAAGTGAGGAAAATAAGTAGTTTTCTCTAGCAACTCAACTCATTAGAAGGTAAGGAACAACATAGAGTGATTGTTGAAGCTTGCAAAGCACTCTTCATGCAAAGTTGAGGCTTAGCCGTGTGGAGGAAGTGAAGGAAAGAGGTAAGATTTCATTTTTATTTTCATATATTATGGATGGTTTGTAGGTGTTGTGAAGTGTGGAAATGATGGAAGCTATGAATATGTGGATGTTGCAAGTTGACCGTGTGTATATGTGTGTGTAGCCGAGCATATGTGTGGTATGTTAGGAGTGATGAAACAATTCTATTTAGCATGTTTGTATGTTGTTGTGGAGTGTAGAAAATGCATGAAACTTATGAAATTTTACTTGTGGGAGGGCTGGCCGTGTGGACAGTTTTGGGGGCAGCCATGGTGAGTTAATGTTATATGGTGTTTTGGTTGTTGTCGTCATGCGTTATATGATGTAAAAATGATGGTTAATGATCCCTAGTTGAAGCAAAAATTGTGTGGGCTGATTTTAAGGAGTAATATGACGTGATGTAGTTTCTTGAACTTTTAAGAATAATGTTGTTTAAGCATGGTTTGTTGATGTAATTTGTGAATTGTGAAGGAAAGAATATGTTTGGTGTTATTCTCGGGTTTGGAGGCAATTTCGGGTAAGTTGGAATAATATTTAGCTTGTTTGAAATATTGTATGATTTGTTTAAAGTGTTCTTGCATATGGTTGGAATGGGTTCGGGTGGATAATTGAATGTATGAGCGTTAATGTTAATTTGATTATATGAAGTAGTTGAATATATTGGAATGTCCCTAAGTATGTAGCAACATGTGTTTAAGGTTGGAATGTGTTTGGATTGAATATCAAAGTTGGAATATATATTGCAAATTGATATTGTAGTTTAGTTGTTGGCTTGGTTGTTGTTGGATTTGGCCGAGTATAAATCTCGGGGTTGGCATATTTATAGGGGAAGTGCTGCCGAAATTTCGGTAGAATTTAATGTCCGTCTGGAATTGAATTCATAAAGGCTTATGGCTAATGATAATACACTTGGCGTTATGTAGATCTTGGCGTACCCGAAGCTTGAAGGTTGGCTTTGCTTGCGAGCGAATAAGGTATGTAAGGCATCGCTTTCTCTTTTGGCATGTCTTAGTAATACTAGGTTGTGACCCGAGCCTTGAGGAAATTCCACTCTTAGAATCCGAGCTTAGGTATGTACTTTGTTCGTTCTTTAAAATCTACTCTTTGATGGGACCAAAACAAGACTTTCATGTTTTCAAAAGATTGAATTTCAAAGGTTTTTACAAAGAATTTTGGCTACAAAAGGGTCCCGAACTTCAAACGTCCGTAACTTTTGCATACGAGCTCGAACGCCCCAAAACATAATAGGTAAGCTTATAAGGCATAACTTTCCCCAAACCACCGTAGTCGGGCTCGGATGGGGGCCGGCACCCGTTCGTGGGGCCCGCGGCTTTTATGCTCGTCCGTAATGCTCTTTGAAGAAACTTAGTGCTATTTTCTCTCCAACTTTCGCATATGGATCTTTTATTGGTTTATTAAGTTATGAATATGATTTTATGCATATGGTTACTCACGACTCTGCTCGTGCTTATGGTCGTCACCTCGTTCACCGGATCCCGGGCCGGTTATGCTTCGTGCGCATTATGATATACATTCCGGTGTGATGCTGTGTTACGGTTCACCGAGCTCCTCTCCTGAGGGCCGGGTTCCGTTTGGTGTGATGCTGTGTTATGGCGTTATGGATGGCTATGATGTGTGACGGGGATTTGTCGGGTTACGGAGATATGAAATTCTTCTGGTGTGATGCTGTGGCGTGGCGCCAACGACAGGCGGGCGACCACCGTTCTAAGAGCCTTTGCATGAACTATATTTTTTAAACTAATGTTTTAATATTTTGCATACCATATCTACTTTTGTATTTTGCCATCATGATTCTGTATTCCTGCTTTACATACTCGGTACCTATTCCGTACTGACCCCCTTTCTTCGGGGGCTGCGTTCATGCCCGCAGGTACCGACGTTCAGTTTGAGGATCCACCCGCCTAGGGCATCTACTCTGCTTTGAGAGCGCTCCTTCGTCCGGAGCCTATATTTGGTATATACACTTTTCTGATGCATATGTACATATTTATTCAGGGTACGACGGGGCCCTGTCCCGTCATATGATTTTGTTACTCTGTTTAGAGGTCTGTGGACATGTCTGTGGGTACGGTTACGTCTGTACAGCTATATGTGTATGTTATGTGTTTTTGGGCGGTCCACCCGCCGCGGGCGGCCCTAGTTGGCTTGCCTTTGTGTATTTATGAGATTCTGTACGTTACGACATATGTTTGCTATTTTGCGACAATCTGGAGCCATATGTGATTATGTATGATTATGCGTGGTAGTAGGTAAATTCTGAGTATTAAGTGCGTACGAGTGTCCAACTCGGACATTAGTCACGGCCTACGGGGTTGGGTCGTGACAAAGGCTATCAAAATAATATCCCCAAAATATAGGCCGACAAGGCCAAACATATCTAACCATATACACATGTCTACGAGCCTCTAAAAAGGGTACGTCATATCATAACATATGGGCGGGACAGGACCCCGCCGTGCCCATAAATATGTACACAAAAGAATCTATACCAAAAGCTGCAGCTCCGAATGAAATGGAGCTCCCGCTATGTAGTCCCTGAGAAATCTAGCTATAGATCAAGTCTGTCTCCCTGGCCACCTGCGGGCATGACGCAGCGTCCACAAACAAAAGGACGTCAGTACGAAGAATGTACTGAGTATGTAAAGCATGATCAATATCAATATGAAAGCATAATCGATAACATGTGAAATAGCATAAGATGGGAGATAATAGCATCATCGTCATAGCACTTACTTGCTTTCCATTGGGACGTTCCATTTCTATTGCGTATTCGTACACATACATTCATATCCGTACTCATTTACCTTTCGTATCCATTTTCGTATTCGTATTCATATTTTCTTTCATACTCATGCTCATATCGTATACATTGCATTTACATAGCCTTTACTTGGCATTTGCATATTCTTAACATATTCGTACTCATGTTGATGACATATACATAGCATTTATATAGCATACCCGACCACGAAGGTTCGGTGTTTCACATACCTGGCCCTACCAAGGCTCAGTGTCATACGTACCTGGCCCTACCAAGGCTCAGTGTTATTCGTACCCAACTGCAGTGGTGCGCGCGCATCATCATATATAGATATACATATATACATATTCACTATATTCTACCCTGCCATATAAGCTCGGGGTTCACAATAACCTCTCATGGGCACACATACATATAAGCTCATATTTGTCTTTAGCCTTTCTACTATCGTCATTCATTACATTCTATCTTTAGAGGATTACTCGTCGTATAAGGAATTTAGTACAATCGTATCATGTTGAGCATCATAAGCTTAGTAGCTTCTAGAGCTAGGATCATTGGAGAATATCATAGACTCGTAGGAGGATAAACGTTCGGCCAAAGAACCATGCCTTATGAAAAAAGGGTTAGCCTTACATACCTTTCTGTGCAACTATTCTATCACTTGTACGTGCTTCTTCAATGCTCACGTTTCTACCTTCATTTGAAGTGCATACTCATATTAGATAATGGATAGCTTAGCATTCATGACTAATTCTAGAGAAAATCGGATAGCATCTCCTTTATTTATATGACTTCCTCCATATCATATATCAACTCCCAGCATCAATAATAACATTCACAATATCATCACCATAGCCTTTAGTCAACTGCATTATTCTTGCTTCACAATTCACTTCAATTTATCCACATTCATGGTCATATCACATAATTCCGTTCATTCATATTCAAAGTCTATTCCATGTTCTCAACATCATTTATAACATGATTATATCCATAATATATCAAGAATCATAACTCATTCCAAACGTTCACTCATAAGTGACACTATTCACACATTCATGACCCATTTCCTATTTCCTTATGTAATCCAAGTGTTTCAACTTCCAAATACTTTAAACATCATGGAAACATCATAAAACTTACCTTAGATGGTGTAGGATTGAACCTTGGTTGCATATACCTCACTTGAGCAAAACCCTAGATTTTCCTTCACTTGAATTCCTTGCTTTTGATGAACTTTAATGGGTTTTCTCACTTTGATTCACTTGGTTTGATGATAAGAACCTTTGATTTCCCTTGGATTCTTGTTCATGAAATATATTTAATGCTCTAGAGACTTTAGAGAGAAGTGGAGAAGTGTTGGAAATGAAATAATGAAGTTAGAATCACATTTATAAACTGGAACATTTCAGCCCGTCGGGAGTTCCACGGACTATTCCACGGTCCGTGGAACATAGTGCTGCCCGTGAAACTGGTCGTGGTTCATGACCAGCCAGCCACCTTCTCTGCTTCCAGTTCCACGGACCCATCCACGGTCCGTGGAATATTATATGGGCCGTGGAACATGGCCGTGAAACCCATAGTCTCACCAAAGTTGATCCCGTCGTTTCGTTTGATCTCCAATCCTTATGGAACCCTCTTAGAACTTGTTTATCACTTCATTAACAATCTAAGGGGCATTATAACTCTTCCCCAACACATCATTAAGTTGTCATCAACTTGCTACTCATAAATCCTTTCCGATACTTATCGTATACATGGCCTTCTCTTGGCACTTTCTCGTCTAACATCGAATGTCTTTAAAATCTTATTTAGAATCATCAAAAGATACTTCTTACTTATTGAAACATCATATACTTCGTGCTATTCATTAGCTTATTCACTGTGCACTAACGAAATTTTTTTTTGAGGTGTAACATTCTTCCCCCCTTAAGAACATTCGTCCTCGAATGTTAAGCACTCGGGAATTCTACGAAAATTTTGCACGAGTTTTCCCTATAATATGGCACTACCATCCTGTCACAACAACCCATAATATCAAGAGCCACAACATAATAGCAATATAATTTGGCCACACACGACCCAAATGCATAAAAGGAAAATATACATACCTTAAATTCTTAGTGTCTCATCTTGGCCCTCTTCCGGGGGCTGAAATAAGTGCGGATATTTGGATCTCATGATTTCTTCCGCTTCCCATGTCATCTCTTCTCGGTTATTATTTCTCCACAAAACTTTAATCTAGGCCACTTCTTTGTTTCTAAGCCTCCGTACTTGCCTATCTAGTATGACAATGGGTTTTTCATCATAAGCTAACTTTTCTGTCACTTGAACATCATTTACTGGGACGATCCTAGTAGGATCTCCAACACATTTACGAAGCATCGAGACATGGAAAACCGGATGAACTGACTCCAAATCAGGAGGTAGATCTAATTCGTAAGCCACTTTGCCTACTTTGCGCACAACTTCATAAGGCCCAATGTACCGGGGACTTAACTTCCCCTTTTTGCCAAATCTCATAACGCCCTTCATCGGCGACACTTTCAAGAATACCCAATATTTAACTTGGAACTCTAAGTCCCTTCGACGATTATCCGCATAGACTTTTGACGACTTTGTCGCTAACAACCGCTCTTGTATGAGCTTAACTTTCTCTATGGCTTGCTGGACCAAGTCTGGCCCTATCAATTTAGCCTCTCCTGTTTCAAACCACCCAATTAGGGATCTACACTTTAGCCCATATAAAGCTTCATACGGTGCCATTTAAATGCTAGAATGATAACTATTATTGTAAGCAAATTCGATGAGTGGCAAATGATCATCCTAATTTCCACCAAATTCTAACATACATGCCCGTAACATATCCTCAAGAGTCTGAATAGTACGTTCAGCTTGGCCATCCGTCTGTGGATGAAATGTCGTGCTAAGGCTCACATGAGTCCCTAAGCCCTCTTGGAAGGACTTCCAGAAATTAGCTGTGAACTGAGTACCTCTATCGGAGATAATAGATACTGGAACACCATGTAGTCGCACTATCTCTTTAACATAGAGCTTTGCATAATCTTCTGCTATATACGTCGTTCTGACTGGCAAGAAATGAGCTGACTTAGTGAGTCTATCCATAATCACCCATATGGAATCATACTTACGTTGAGAACGGGGTAAGCCTGTAATGAAGTCCATGTTAATCACTTCCCATTTCCAAGTTGGGAATTCTATAGCTTGCAACAATCCACCCGGCTTTTGGTGCTCGATTTTCACTTGTTGACAATTGGGACATTGATCTACAAATTCTGCTATATCTTTCTTCATCCCATTCCACCAATACATGGATTTAAGATCATTATACATTTTCATTGCTCCGGGGTAGATAGAATAAAGGGAACAATGAGCTTCTCTCAATATTTGGTGGCGTAAGCCTGCCACATTAGGAACACACAATCTGCCTCGACATCAGAGAACTCCGTCTCCTGTAATCTCAAATGATGACTCCTCTTTCTGAGGGAGTGTATCTCTGTACTGCACTAGCATGGGATATTCGTATTGTCGCTCTTTCACTTCCACTACTAGCGACGAAGCCGCCGAATTCCGAATGGCGGTCCCCCGTTACTCGAGTCCACTACTCGAACTCCTAGGCTAGCTAACTGCTGGAGCTCACGAGTCATTTCTCTTTTCTCTGGTTGTACCTCTTACAAACTTTCCATAGATCTGCAGCTAAGAGCATCAGCCACAACATTTGCCTTTCCGGGGTGATATAAAATGTCAACATCATAATCTTTTAGCAACTCCAACCATCGTCGTTGCCGCAAATTCAACTCTTTCTGCTTGAAAATATACTGAAGGCTCTTATGATCTGTGTAAATATCTACATGAACACCATACAAATAATGTCTCCATATCTTTAATGCATGAATCACTGCAGCCAATTCAAGATCATGGGTTGGATAATTCTTTTCATGTTTTCGTAATTGCCTTGAAGCATATGCAATCATCTTGTCATGTTGCATCAATACACAGCCTAGCCCAACGCCTGAAGCATCGCGATAAACAACATAACCTTCCCATCCCTCTGGAAGTGTCAGGACTGGTGCAGAAGTCAATCTACCTTTTAGCTCTTAGAAGCTACGTTCACAAGCATCTGTCCATTGGAACTTAGCTGATTTCTGAGTCAGCTTCGTGAGTGGTGCAGAAATAGAAGAAAAACCCTCTACAAATCTCCTGTAATATCCTGCCAAGCCTAGAAAGCTACGAACCTCTGTAGGAGTCGTGGGCCTTGGCCAAGTCTTCACGGCCTGAATCTTTTGGCTATCCACCTGAATACCATTGGCTGAAATAATGTGCCCCGCAAAATGTCACTGAGTTCAACCAGAACTCACACTTAGAAAATTTTGCAAACAACTCTCGAGTTTGAAGAACTCTAAGAACAGTATGCAAATGATCCGCATGTTCTGCCTCGGATCTAGAATACACCAAGATATCGTCAATGAATACAATCACAAATAGATCTAGGAAGGGCCTGAACACCTCATTCATCAGATCCATAAATACTGCCGGTGCATTAGTTAGCCCAAATGACATTACTCGGAACTCAAAATGGCCATATCTTGTTCTGAAGGCTGTCTTAGGGATATCTTTCTCCCTAACTCTCACTTGATGATACCCGGATCTCAAATCTATCTTGGAAAACCATGTGGCACCTTGTAACTGATCAAATAAATCATCAATCCTCGGAAGAGGATATTTATTCTTAATCGTCACCTTGTTCAATTGCCGATAATCAATGCACATTCTTAAGGAGCCATTTTTCTTTCGAACAAACAATACGGGTGCTCCCCACGGGGATGAACTAGGCCTAATGAAGCCTTTCTCAAGCAAATCTTTCAATTGTTCTTTCAACTCTTTCAGCTATGCGGGAGCCATTCTATAACGAGGAATAGATATAGGCTTAGTGTCTGGCAACACATCAATAGCAAAATCAATCTCCCGCTCAGGAGGAAGGCCTGGAAGTTCTTCCGGGAATACATCCGGAAATTCATTCACTACGGGAACCGACTGAATAGTTGGCGGTTCGGCTTCTACATCTTGAACCCACACTAGATGATAAATGCAGCCTTTCATAATCATTTTCCTTGCCTTTAGATAGGAAATAAACCTACCTTTTGGTGACGCCGTATTCCCTTTCCATTCTAAAACTGGTTCTCCCGGAAATTGGAAGCGAACCATTTTCATTCTACAATCAACATTGGCGTAGCAAGAAGCCAACCAATCCATGCCCATAATGACATCAAAATCCACCATTCTTAACTCATACAAGTCAATCATAGTATGGCAGTCACAAATCACAATTACACAATTTCTATATACTCGGCTAGCTATTACCGATTCACTAACGGGTGTGGATACCTCAAAGGGTTTAATCGACTCCGGTTTGATTCTAAACCAACCCGCAATATACGGAGTAACATATGACAATATGGAGCCAGGATATATCAAAGCATATACATGGCGAGAAAATACCGATAATATACCCGTGACAACATCGGGATGACTCAAGATCTTAAGCGTCCGGCCAAAGCATAAATACGGTGCCGAGGACCGTTAGAACCGGGGACCCTCCCCCCCCTCTACCATGGCCGACCGGCGCGTGTGAACTCCGGCCCCACAGGCGTATAGATGCGAAGATTAGGCTACTAACCCCGAAGGGCCGGGTCCCGCTCTCGCCACTAACCGAGGGGCAATCTCACATGATATGGCCTGGCCGACCACATGAATAGCAACCCTCTGAACCCAATCTGCACTTACCCCAATGCAACTTCCTACACTGGGAACATCATGGTACGGGTGGCCTTGCCTGACCCGAATCACCTCTAAACTGAGATCCCGAAAAGCTCTGACTCGTCCCAGGATGAGCAGACCTATCAAATCTCTGGCCTGAATACCGTGGAGGTGCACTAGTCATAGAATAGCCCGAATGTCTAGAAGACTGCTGTCTGTGCCCACCTCTATACTCGTTCATTAGACCCGAAGATCTAGCCCTCTTGTTATGCCCTCTATCATGCTCACTTCTTTGTTGTTGTAAGCTTTCTTCTAAATTTTGAGCATGGACTTGGACGCGTGCAATGTCCATATTATCCTGAAGGGACGCGGTCAAGCACTTATCCATCAAATGTGGCCCTAAGCCTTTCACGAACCGGTGCACTAGGTCACCCATATCCACTACCATGGCCGAAGCATACCGAGCCAAGGAATTGAAGTGGAGACTATACTCTAGAGCATTCATGCTCCCTTGTCTTAGATTCAAAAACTTGTCGGCTCTAGCTCACCGAACTTCTGGGGGCAAATAATGTCGGAGGAATGCATCTAAAAATTCTTGCCATACCGGGGGAGGTGCATTGGCTCCCCGTGAAGCCATCCAAATCGTGTACCAGTGAACCGCAACATCCCTCAACCTATAGGACACTAGCTCCACCGATTCGGTGTCCGAAACATGTATCAACCGAAGCGTCCTCAACATACCATCAATAAAATTCTGAGGGTCCTCATCCGGCTTTGATCCAAAGAATTTCGAAGGGTTTAGACTGATGAAATCACGGGCTCTTGCACTAACAGCCCTATCACCTTGCCCTGTACTTTGTCTCTGAGTCTGGGCAGCAACCAATTGAGTCAGCAAATTAATGGCCTCTTTTACATCTTGGCCTGAAGCACCCGGTGGAGGAACCGGAGGTGCTGGAGCTGGGGCTGAGGCTCCCTCACGCTCCTCTAATATAGGCACTGATCGGGAGGACTGAGATTGAGCCGCACTTTGGGACTCACTTTTCTCTACTACCGGTGGCGGTGCTCTTTCTGTTACACCTTGGAAAATTCCCCGTTAGCGCACAAAGAATAGAAGAATGAGGGGCATGACGTATGCGAGGTGGACAAGTAAGAAATAGTATTTGATGGTCCTAATTAAGATTTCCAAAGACATTCAAGTTAATGAAAGAAAGTTGTTAAGGAAAGCAAGTTATAAGTTGAGTGTATCGGATAAGAATCCCGAGTGTTGAGTTACCAATGTTCTAATAATACCTTGAGGAAGAGTTATAACGTCCCTTAAAATGGTATTGATGTGTTAAACAAGTGTTAAAAA
>NW_026726159.1:0-81716 GCF_029784015.1 Lycium ferocissimum
AAAAAACGTTGTAAACTCCTATCAACATAAAACAAAACCCTTCGAGAACCAGGGCTAACCAAACATAACAAAATATGCAAGCGAGTAAGGAACATACTATACACGGGAATATCCAAAATGAACTACATCTCGCATGCTTCGATCAAACCGTATATACGCAACCCACACATGTCTACAGACCTCTAAGAGTATAACAAAACCTATGTCAAAGGATCCGTACCACAACGACTCGAGCTCCGGAACACTAGATCCCTCCAAGCACAGTGAGTCAAGTCCTAAACCGGAGGATCAACAACCGATGTACGCGCCTGGAAAAGGAACGTGGGCGTCCACGAAGGGACGTCGGTACGAATAGGCACTTGCATGTATGTAACATGAATAGTAGTATAATAAAAGATATGGAACATAACATGAGATAGAGGAATAACCTGTACATCTGGATGCCTCTTAGGGAGGATACCATGCATGCTTAACTTTCTTTGAAAAATATTTCTTATAAATGTATACATAAAATAGAACATATCATATTGCTGAGGAACGTCAGCTCCGATCCATTTAACCATATATATCCCCCGTTCAGGCATCCCGCGTCTGGGATGATATCATGTCATATTATACCAGCTGATCAGGTGACCATGCGTCTATAGCGTCTCGCCCTTTTTCCCATGTTCCCAATATACATATACATATATCATATAAGCAGCATGCATGAGAGCCCAAAGAAAACTATGCCTCTATCGGAGTGACGTAAGGTCGGTAACCTCCGATTATATTATGGAATAATCATCATCGCTTTGTCTCACCTTGAAGGAACTATTAGTATAAGGTGAGATCAACAACAATGAATGAACTGAGAAAGTCAAAAGGTAGCTCAATATTCTCATATCGTCATTGAAATCGTAAACTTGGAACCTTTAAACACAGAATCATCATCATCATAATCATCATAGGAAAATATTCTCATCTTTGACATCATCATTATCATTGTGAAAACAAGTTCATCGTTGTTATCATAAGAGCTTACGAAACATGAGGCCCCTCGATTTGGAAAATACGAACATTTGGAAAACATTTATGAATTATTAGGAAAGGAATTATGCCTTGGAGTCATAAACATCTAACTTTTGGAAACAAGGAAGATATGGAAACATTTAAGAAATCATAACATAGGAATCATAACCTTGAAAGAAAGGGATGAGCTTTAACATACCTGTTCAACCTCCTATTAGCTACATTTATGTGTCCGGGCTCGCAAGTCTACATTTCAGAGGATTTACATTAACGTTAGCCTCTTTATTGCACACTTGTTTCAAGTTTCAAATAAACTATTCTATATTCCGCCGAAAATCGGGCAGCATCTCCCCTGTTTATATGCCTAGCCTGAATTCTCAATTCAACAACCAACAACAACCACAATAATACCAACATTAACCATAATATTTCCAATACCAAAATACTTCATAAATATCCCATATGGTGTTTGTCCTATATTTTCACGACAAAATCATTTTATAACTATTTAACAGCTCCATCTCAGTAAATAAACCAAGATTAACGTTAATAGCAAGAGATTCATACCTTTCTCTCGATAATATTGTCGTATCTTTGCTTCTCCACCTTGAGCTTAAGCCATAACGCGCTGCTATATAATTTTGTAGTTGCAACTATACGCCGTCTGGACCGGGATTAGGGAATTATACCAGGTTTTGGGCTAAAAAGTGGATGTGGGAAGTTTGGGGAAATTTTTGGAATATTAGAGAGGAGTTTGGGTGGTTTGGGATGAAAATAGGGGGGTAGCCCCCTTTATATAACGGTCCAGGTTCTGCCTGGACCGACTTAAAAATTGCTCAGCGCGATCATGCTGCCACGTGGCACGTTCACGCTGAGTTACCAGGTCCAGCCCTGCGCGTTCACGCCACCTTCTGGCGCATTCACGCACGGTTATTTCTCTTCCCTGACAGCCGATCTTAAAACGCGTATAACATTTAATCTCGATATCGTATGAGAGCCCACGACCTATGGTTGGAAATCTCTTTCAATTATCTACAACTTTCATTCTTGGTGTGTTTCCAAATTCCAAACTTATAACAACGTTTTGTCCCCTTCAAGTCAAATTGTCCGACAATATTTCCTTAAATCATCTCTTTGGAGGGCTTATGCCCATATTTGGCTTAAGGTCCTTCTTAGGACTTGCTCAACTTCCCATATACTACTCATATGTCTCTTCACATATCCTTTATAAAACTCCAGCGTGTGGGCCCCACTTAGCTTACAGCAACAAGGGCTTTTCATCAAGTAATGTATGAACTGATTCACCCCGTATGGTCTTCAAATGTCATATGTATATTATTATTACACTCTTATAATATAACCTTCCTCCTTAATCCTTGTATGACTTTACTCTTCTTTGGGCCCATACTAAGCCGTCTACGATCTTGGTAGCGCAAAATTTTTCGGGTGTAACACTGATCATAAGAGTCTCCAATACATCTTTAAGCAGAAGGACTTGAACTTGCGTCAGAGGCGATGGTTAGAGTGGTTAAAAGATTATGATGTGGATATCCTGTACCATTCCGGGAAGTCTAACGTAGTAGCCGATGCCCTCAGTCATAAATCTATGGGCAGCTTGTCACACGTGCCGCCAGAGAGAAGAGAAATGGTTCGTGAGGTTCATCGATTAGCTAGCCTCGGAGTTCGATTAATAGATTCGGATTGATACAAAGTTCTACATTCAAGACACGGTGTCATCCTTGGTAGTAGAGAGAAAAAGAGCGTCGGTATGAGGATCTATTTTAGTTCATTACCAAGATACTGACACCTCGAAAGAAAAAGACACCCTTTGTGATCACGAGGTGATGCGGTACTCGGGTATCGAGACGGATTATGTGTCCCTAATGTTGTAGGCTCCGTCAAGAGGGTTATGGGAGAGGCACATTACTCCCGCTATTCTATTCATCCGAGGCTCAACGAAGATGTACCATGATCTCGAGGAAGTTTATTGGTGGGATGGTATGAAGAGATATAGCATAATTTGTCGCTCGGTCATCGAATTGTCGGCGAGGTCAAAATAGAGCACCAAAAGCCTGGAGGTCTGTAGGGCTATGGAAATTACGACATGGAAGTGGGAGGTAATTAATATGGACTTTATTAGGGGTTTCCTATGCACACAGGTGGAAGTGTGATTCGATATGGGTCATAGCTCATAGGCTCGCAAGTCGGCTCGTTTCTGCTGTCGGAACTACTTATGCAGTAGGATTATGCAAGCTTTATCTTAAGGAGGTTGTACGACTTGGTGTTCCTACGGCCATTATTTTAGATAGGGGACCACGATTCACGACGAATTAGATGCTTTTCCGTAAAGTTGGGGACTCAGGTGAGGTCTTAATCTTGCGTTTCACCAAGACGGATGGACAAGCAAAGAGTACTTTATACATACTTGAGGATATTCTTAGACTTGTGTACTTGACTTTGAGGCGGTTGGGATGATCATTTGTCTCTTATCGAGTTTGCGTATAACAACGATTTCCATTCCGGTATTCGTATGGCTCCTAATGAGGCCTTATATGGCGGAGATACATCCCCATAGGATGGTTCGATGTCGCAGGAGAATCGATTTAGTAGGCTTGAAACTTAATTCAAATAGTTGATAAGGTGAAAGTTATTAGAGAGAGGTTGCTAATCGCTCGGTCGAGCCGTAAATCCTATGCGGATAATGGCGACGTAAGTAGAGTTCGATATATTTGACCGGTGTTCACAGAAAGTTTCACCTATGAAGGGAGTGATGAGGTTTGACAAGAAGGGTAAGTTGAGCCCTCGATATATTGGGCCATATAAGATCATTCGTATAATAGGTACAGTGGCATATAAGCAAGAATTGCCTTTTGAGTTAGAGTCGATACATCCAGTATGTCATGTATCTATGCTTCATAAGTGTATCAGAGATCCTTCAAGAGTGGTACCAGTGGATTATATCCAGGTGATCGAGCAGTTATCATATGAAGAAGTTCCAGTTGCTATATTGGACAGACAGGTCCGTCGGCTGTGGACCAAAGATGTTGCCTCCGTTAAAGTCTTGTGGAGAAATTAGAATATTGAGGAAGCTTCTTGGGAAGTGGAAGAGGCAATGAAGACTGAGTACCCACATTTGTTCCCAGCAGTACAGGAGGTTCGGTCTGAAGCATCATCGCCCCCAGGCATTATTTCATTTCAGTTATCGTGATTGGTCGTGTGAGGCCATGGTATTGTATGTTATAGCATGTGGCCCTGTGTGGCATTATTTGGAGTTGTTGCGTGCAGGATGGATTGGTATAAATACACGGGAAACTCAACCGAAATTTTTATAACCCAGGATTGTTCAATCATTCAAGGACGAATGTTCCTAAGGGAGGGAGAATATGACACCCCTCGTGTTCGTAGTAGTAGAACCTGTGATTTCCTAGTTGGGTATGCCTTTGGAATAGAGACTCGAGCTCGATTTTGGAGGTAGAAAGTGCCTTAACCCATGTACGAGGGTACCAGCAGATATTCCTGGCAATTTATAGATGGAAGTTGAACGAATTGAATCGACGTGATCTGAACTGAATCAGAAAAATCTGCAGAACTCCAGTCACCGTTGATGGGCCGTCGACCCGTTCGTCGACGGACGGTCAATGTGCGGCATCGATAGGGTCCCGCAGCCTTGCATCTGCAGGCGTAGGTCGACGGAGCAAGTCGACGGGCCGTCGACCCGCTCGTCGAACCGGACCGCTGTAGCCTTTTTAGCTTCTAAGTATAAATAGGTGGTTCACGACCCTATTTCATATTTTTCTCCTTTCCAAATCAGAAAACCCTAACATATTCTCTCCCAATATTTTTCATCATATTAGTGATGATTTGACAAGACCCGGACCTCGTAAACCCGAGATTGTGAAGAAGAAGGTTGCTTCTAGGGTCGCTTCAAGGTTGTGAAGTTTAGGGAGTTGAAGTTGAAGTGATTCTTGGGATCCTTGACCCCTCATGGTATGAAAATGATTTCTACCCTTATATTTAAGTTGAGTATCAAGAGTTTTAGTGATTCTGAGTAAAGAGGGGGTAGTTGTGGAAGTGGTAAGTTGATGAAGGGGAAGGTAGTGATTTGAGGTTATTATTAAGAGATGATCGGGAATGGATTTAAGTATATTTTTGATATATATATATATATATGTGTGTGTGTGTGTGTGTGTGTGTGTGTGTTGTCATCGTGTTGTGGGTATTGTGATTAATGTTGGATCGAATGAGAAGTTGAAGAGTTGTTAAGCTTATAAGGAAAATGTTGCCCATAAATTGTCAAACTCTATTTGTGTTTACAATGATTAGTAAGCGAGGTAAATAGCCTAATTAAGCCCTATGTTATCTTGATTGTAGACTTGCAGGTTCGAGAGGTAGAAGCTGGGCGATTGAGTATACTTCAAGGTGTGTTAAGGCCATTCTTTTCTTCTTTTGGCATGATCCTATAATATGATCCAACAAGCGAGTAAGCGAGCTTCCATATTACTCTACTCTTAGAAGCATTAGAAGTACTTCAGTCTTTGATGTTCATGTACCCCGTTTATGAGTGATCCTTCTGTTCATGGGTCCAGTCTTATGTAGCCAGTTCCATGCATACAGTTTATTCATGCATTACATTCATTATATATTTATGTACATTGACCCATGACCAGAAGGCGTTATATACGCGAATATTAGATATATGTAAAGTATGAGAAGAGATAGGCGTTATATACGCATTACCACTATGATGATGCTATTGATTATGGCGCGAGAGAAGGCGATATGATATGATGAGATGCCATAGAGGCTTTACAAGCGTTATATACGCACATACATCAGGCGTTATACGCACATATATCAGGCGTTATATACACACACATATATAGATGCATGACCATCATCGACAGGCATGAGCATGTATATTATGTGCCCACAGAGGCATTGTCAGTTGTACAGATTTATGCAGACTTAGGCAGATACTAGTTCATACAAGTATATGCAGTCAGTCATTCCAGTTTATGGGTTCAGATCTTATCCATGATTTTTATGTATATATGTTATTTTTATGCCTTACATACTCGGTACATTATCCGTACTGACTCCCCGTTGCTCGGGGGGCTGCGTTCATGCCCGCGGGTACAGGTAGACAGACAGGTGGTCCAGCTCAGTAGGACCTTTAATTCTAGCAGTGGTCAGTGCGCTCCATTTGATCGGAGCTGCAGTCAGTTTTAGTATACCACCCTTTCGAGATGTGTATGCATATGGGTATGACGGGGTCCTATCCCGTCCTTTCTACAGCTTTTATTCCAGTAGAGGTCTGTAAACTGTTGTATGTAGTATCAGACGATGTAGCCTTGTCGGCTTCTATTCTTTTGTGTACGGTATATGTAGCGACCTAGGCGCTTGCCTTTTGTTCTTCCGCATGTTGTGTATATATATGCAGATTGTAAAAAGTTCTGATGTTTTCCTCTTACGAGATCAGTTTATGCCATTTATGGGCCTTTGATGTTCAGTATATTTCAGATACGTGTTTAGGGGTGCTTGGTCGCTAGAGGTCAGACACTCGTCACGACTCATCGATTTGGGTCGTGACAATAGGGCTTCCAGTTGAAGGAGAGTCAAATGGTGGAAAGAAAGTTGAAACCAACACTATAGAGGAAGTTGAAGCTATTTCTGTGGTGCTTGAGAAAGTTCACTGGCAGGCAAGTCTCTCCTCAAAAACTCAGGTGAAAGGAAATAGAAATACCAAGAAACAAGGGATTATAGATTTACAGTCTACAAGGTGTAACACCCCGAAAAATTTCGCATTTCCAAGACTATAGACGGCTTAGTATGAGCTCAAGGCAGAGTAAAGTTATACAAAGATTAGGGATGAAGATTATATTATATGAGTATAATAATAACATATATATATGACATTTGGAAGCTGTATGGTGTAAATCAGTAAATATGGTATTTGAAGGTAAGTGGGGCCCACATGCCGGGATTTTATAAAGGACATATGGAAAGTTATATGAGTAGTACATGGGAAGTTGAGAAAGTTTAAGAAGCACCCTTAAGCCAAATATGGGCATAAGCCCTCCAAAAGGATGATTTAAGGATACGTTTTCAGATGGTCTGACTTGAAGAGGCCAAAACGCCATTATAAGTTTGGAATTTGGAAATACACCACAAATGAAAGTTGTAGATAATTGAAATATATTTCCAACCATAGGTAGTGGGCCCTCATAAAATAACGGGATCAAGAGTTATGACTTTTTTATTGAACAAACGCGCGGGAAGAAAAATAAGCCTGCGCAAACGCGCCACTACTCAATGCGAACGCGCCACGCACTTTTTAAGTCGGTCCAGGCAGACCTTGGAACCTTATAAAAGGGGGATTACCCCCTCATTTCCTTATCCAAACACCCAAAAGCTCTCCAGATTTCTGGAAATTTCCCCAAAATTCCAATCGCAAAATTTTCACACAAACTAAGTATAATTCCCGAATTCTGGTCCGGACAGCGTATAGTTGCGATAATAAAATTGTGCATTGGTGAATCTTGGCTTGAATCTAAGGTAGATATAAAATATATTGCGGTCCTAGCGGGAGAAAGGTATGAATTCCTCCTTATTGGTATTGATTTAAGTTTATTTACGGAGATAGAACTATTAAATGGTCGTATAATAATCCAGTTGGTGGAAATATTGGATAAACATTACGTGGGATGTTTTATAGAGTATTTTTGTATTGATTATGTTGTTGTTGATATTGGTATTGTTGTTGTTGTTGGTTCTTTGGATGGTGATTTCGGGTTAGGGATATAAACAGGGGAGATGCTGCCCGAATTTTGGCAGATTCTAAAGGAGTTTGATTTAAAGAATTGAGATAGGCATAAGACTATAAGTCTAACGGTAGTATAAATTCTTTTGAATACAGATTTACGAGCTCGGAAGAATAAGCATTAAGTTGAGTAGTAGAAGATTAATCAGGTATGTTAAGGTTGTTCCTTATTTTCATGGCATGATCCCATATATGGTAGGAGCGTAAAGAATCTTATGACTAGAGATTTGTCAAGGTAGAGCTTGTCGTATTGTGGCATATTTTTTGTGTTATGTTGTTCTTTCTGAGGGGCCAAATCCCCTCCCTGTGTCTTTGAGTTTATAGAGAGTCAGAAGAGACATGTTACAATATCAGTGTTTTTCAGCATATGCATGATATATATACATATATATATATATATATATATATATATATATATATATATATATATATATATGTTTTTCTTCCTTTGCCACTTGGTTAGTGAGACATTTTCTTTAGCCTGGCCACTTGGTCAGTGAAACAGAATGCATGGCCTACGGGTCAGTGAGACAGAATGCCTGGCCTACGGGTCAGTGAGACAGAATGCCTGGCCGATGGGTCAGTGAGAATTTTTCAGTTGCCTGGCCATTTGGTCAGTGAGATATATAACAGTATTATATTGCATTTCGTATGAGACAGGTCAGGTGAGATATTCAGGGCATTCTTTGGCCTCCGGATCATATTGTTTCAGTTCAGTTTTGGTTATCGTTGCCTTACATACTCGGTACATTATTTTGTATCGACGCCCCTTTTGTCGGGGGCGCTGCATTCATGCCTGCAGGTACAGATCGATAGATTGACAGGCCTCCCCAGTAGATAGGATCTGACATCAGCAGATTGGTGAGCTCCTTTCTGTTCGGAGTTCCCGGGTCCTTTGGAGTCTTTCCTTTTTTGTTCCAGATTGTGTGGTACAGTCACACATCTCCCTAAAGGCTTGTAGATGAGTCCTCTATATAGCGTGTCAGTGTGATGGCTTTGTCGGCTTGTATATGTCTGTTGGATGTTGTTGGTTTTTGTATGATTAAGGCAGCCTCCTCGGCTTGGTCTGTTATATATATTTTGGGTGTGCGCCAAGTTCAGATGAGATGGCCAGTATTTTTATGAATATTTCCATATTAGACATTATCAGTTTAAGTTGGGGTTCGCCCCCCAGAATTTCAGATTTAGAGTGGTTCGCTCGGCCCTAGTTTGGCTTCGGGTGCCGATCACGCCACTTCGGAATTGGGGCGTGACAAACTTGGTATCAGAGCAGGTCTGTCCTAGGGAGTCTACAAGCCGTGTCTAGTGGAGTCATGTTTATAGGTGTGTTGTACACCACATCATATAAACAGGAGGCTATGGGGTATTTAGGAATTGGTTACCCTTCTTTCAGGTCTAAATCGTGCTGTAGAGCCAAGTCATAGGAGATTTGAGTTAAACTTGCTCTTCCGTATTTGTGCAACGCTATGCCGGTGATAAGAAAGACTGCAGCTAACTGGAGAGGGGATGCGGCAGCTGGTGAGGGGAGCAGTAGGGCGCACCCAACAGCCGAGGCCCGGCCTAAGGGCCAGGGTAAGACCTTATCCCCGCTATCATCGATGACTCCACCGCTTGAAGTGCCCCCTCCTGCACCGACAGACCAGGATCTTAGAAAGGCGGTGCACTTATTGACCCGCCATTATGAGGACATAGAGACAGCCGAGAGCACCTGCTGGAGCGGTGACCGCTGATGGGTCCCACAGTTCGAGGGTTCGTGAGTTTTTAGCACTTGACCCTCCAGAGCACTCCGGGATTAAGCGGGACGAGGATCCATAGAACTTTGTCGATAAGCTTCAGCGCATTTTTAGGGTCATGCATGCTATTGAGACCGAGGCAGCAGACCTAGCGACTTTCAGGCTTCGCGATATAGCGGTCTTATGGTATGAGAGGTGGGAGCATGCCAGAGGTCCTGAGGCTCCTTCAGCGCGTTGGTCTGAGTTTTCAGAGGCCTTTCTCGATCATTATTTACCGTTAGAGGTACGAGAGGCGAGGGTAGATCAGTTCTTGACTATGCAACAAGGTAGCTCCAGCGTCCGAGATTATTGCCTCCGATTTAATTCCTTGGCCAGATATGCTCCTTCCTTCTTTGATTCAGCAAGGGCCAGGATTCATAGGTTCATATCGGGTTTGCACCCCGATAATGTCGAGGCTTGTACTACTGCGGCAGTGAATGATACTATGGACCTTGCTCGCATTTAGGCGTTCGCACAAAACTGTGAGGATCGTAGGTGTCACGACCCAACCCCGTAGGCCGTGACTAGTGCCCGAGCTGGGCACCCATACGCACTCAATAACCGAAATCGACATACAAACTATCTATACCGACATAGAGATCATACGTGGTTCCAAAGCGTCACATACAAACATATAAACGCACAAAAGCCGGTAAGGTTGTCATACTATATATAACGTAGCAAAGTATACATACACGCGGTCGACAAGGGGTGGCCGGCGGATGGGCCGCCCAAACACAACTTACTCAACGCATCTCAACCGGAACCGTACATAACCCACATCTATGTCTACAGACCTCTGTACGAACAACGAGAATCGAGATGACGGGATAGGGCCCGCCGTGCCTTCGAATAAACATAATCATATACATCGGGAGAGTATATACCCAAAATATAGGCTCCCGAACAAGGGAGCACTGGTGAATAGCGAGAATGGAATCCACGCCGGTGGATCACCAAAACACGTATTCGAACTGCGCTGCGGGTACGAAACGCGACCCCGAAGAAAGGGGGTCGGTACGGAATATGTGCGAGTATGCAAAGCGAGAAGTACGAGAAACGAAGTCATAACCGAAGTAAAGTGCACCGAACACGAGCATAATAAGCCGAATACCAAGGTACTTACATCGACCTCCAATTATACATAAGCGGTACGGAAGACAAATAGGATAATCGGGATGTCAAAATGCTTTCGCTTTCTTTTGAAAAATATTTACGCCTCGTATATACGGAAATCAAACATACCATACGGTCGACATTATCCGATTGCCGAGGAACGTACGGCCCGATCCATATATAACATAATAATCATAACGTACCGTCATATTATCATACATCATACCCCGTATCATATTGTATCATCACATCATCACATATCACATACCACATATATACACGTACGCGGCCAAGAACCCGGCGGGGACTCCTTAATATCGCATATACGCGTACGCGCGGGGAACCCGGCGGTAATATCACGTATACACACATACACACATACGCGACCAAGAACCCAGCGGTGTATCTCGTATGCACATACCGCGGTCGGTACCCAATGGTCAACATCGCATAGTGCGCACGATATCATGCCGGCCGGGACTCGGCGAAAGAAGTAATAACGAGAATGCACTGCGATTCATAAGTAACCAAATACGGTTTAAAACATTTTCAAAGATTTAATAAGTTAATCAAAACGAACCATCGTTTATAAGACACAACAGTAGTCAAATCAGATTTTCTTTCGAACACCACTCGGGAACATATCAAACCGAACTTCAGAGATCATAGTCACGTATCGGAATCATAAGTATACGAATCAACATTTTAGGCTCAACAAACAAATATATAATCATACTCAGGGGTCGAAAAGGTAATCATATTAAGTTCTTTTCAAAAAGTCGTTAGTACTACACAAAGAAAAGTCGTGGGACCCACGGACGAGCGTCACCCCAATCCGGGCCACACTACGAAAATCATAGTCGTCCTATGTTATCGAATCATTGTTACAACTTCAAAAGATAAGTAAACTGATCGTACTTGAAATCGGAATAATAGTCATATCATATCCTTTCAAAAATCGTCGAAAGTACATAAGGAGAGTCGCGGGACCCACGAACGGGTGTCGACCCGAGCCGGGCCCGCCTATGGAAAACATAATCATCATACATCAAGGAATCATTTTTGAGCATATCGAGGCAATCCGAGCCACTGCCGTGAAAGATACGAGCGTTCGTAGTTACGGAACTTTTAAAAGCCAAACTTTTTGTGCAAAAGTTGAAAATCAAATATTTCAAAGGCATAAAGGCCAATATTTCATCATACCAACATACGAATTTCCAAGGAACAAATAGGAGTCATAAACATGCTCGGATTGCGGGAATAGAAGTTCCTCGAGGCTCGTGTAATTGTCTATTTGTAACTAGGCATGCCAAAGAAGAAAGAATGGAGCTTTACATACCTCGAACGCACCCAACGCTATCTCAAACTCAAAATAAATCCAACCTACGCCTCGGGCTGCCCAAGGTCTACAAACAAGCCATAATATGCCAAACATTAGCTATGGATGTTTAGGCATTTAATTCCAAACTAACACTAAATTCTACAGAAATTTGGGCAGCATTTCCCCTGTAAATAGGCCACCCCGAGAATTTAACTCGGCCAAATCAATCAACAACAACAACAACAACAACCAACCTAGCAACATTAATAACCAATCCGGAAGACAATATAACATTAATAAGCCTCTTTTCCATCATTCAACAACATTCATAAATTCAATTCAACGGCTTACCTTCAAGCCAACATCGACGCTTATACATTCAAATACTAACCCGAACCCATACCAACAATATTTAAAGACATTCCAACAATTCATACAACATTTCAAACAATCCAACAATTTCTCCAATCCACCCGAAATCGGTCCCCAAACCGAGAACCTCACTTTAACACATTCCCCATTTTCAAATCATGATTTGCCTCACAATTCAAATTCTAACAATGCTATTCTCATCAATATACAATTTACATTAAATACGCAATAATCTTCAAATCAGTCCGCAACAATTACAATATCAATTTGAGTCATTAAAAACTCATTTCCAACATAGAATTCATTACGACAACCACTAAAACACTAAGCGACATTAATGCGTTCTTTGTCATATAACATGACCCATTTTCGGCCACACACCAACATGCACATATTGATAATTCTCGCTCATTTCTTCATACCACATCAACTAACATACTACATAGAACTTAATTCATCACTTAAACACAACACAACATAACACAACACACACACTTACACGGCTCAACACTACATTCACAACCTCCACCCCAACATGCCATATTTCATGAATTTCCTTCATTTTAACATACTACAACATACATACAACCTTTATAACACATAAAACAAGATCAAATCTTACCTTTCTTCCTTGACTTCACAATAGGCTAGGGTTTCCAAGGATGAAAACTAGCGGGTTGATCGCTCCAACAACACTTCCACGCTACTTAGGGACCTCCAATTAGTGGGTTTGCATCAACAAAATAATTTTAGGATGACTTGAATGGAAGTTGATTTTTTTCTCTCTTGGCCGAGAGCTTCCTTAAGGGAGTTCTTCAACTTCTATTTTTTGCTAAGTGTTGGAATGAATAATGAAGACTAGTTGATCATCTTTTGCTATTATATGAAGTGCACACTGGTGTCCTTGGCCACCATGTGTTGGAGCAATAGAAATTAAACACAAATTATGTGGGCCATTTCCAAATACCACACGGCCAAGGGCTAAATATTTGCATGATTTGCAAGTTCCAATTTTATCACTTTTGGTCCCAAATTTTCCAAATTGTTCCATGCCAACAAATTCATGAACACATTAGGTTTTAAAACGAAACCGAAGGTCAAAAGTCCCGACTTCATATCCCGAAATGGTCTTGTCTCTAACTTATCACAGTTAATCCAAATTGTCCCAACGTATGAAATGCGGAATATAACAGTAGGCATCAGCGGCGAATAGCTGACAGCATGGAGAGGGAGTATTATGAGAGATCTAGGACTACCAGTCAGTAAGGTGAGAGCAGGGGGAGTTTCAAACCCCAGTACCAGGGTAGGCCCTTTAGGCCACCATCAGCTTAGTCTTAGGGATACATATCGGGTCATTACATTCCATCTGGATCGTGTGAGAGTTCCCGTATGTCCGGCTCACAGCAGCAGAGGGGGTCGGGACGGGCCAGATCACTACCACAGCAGTGTGGTAATTGTGGCAGAGCGCACTCTGGGTGATGTCAGTGTGGGTTGAGAGCTTGTTATACTTGTGGCAGCCCAGATCATTATAAGAGGGACTGCCCACAGGGGAGACCTTCTGGCATGGCGCAGCCAACGGGTTCTATAGTAGGGTCATCAGCATTTGTACGTCCTCCTGGGCGCAGACCCCAATCGTCAGCAGGCAGAGGCAAAGGTGGGGGAGGAGCTTCTGGTGCAGGCGGTGCCCAGAACTGCATCTATGCTTTGGCAGGTCGTCAAGACCTGGAGTCCTCACCAGATGTTATGACAGGTACATTAACAGCCTGTTCATATAACATTTATGTGTTAATAGATCCGGGCTCCAATTTGTCCTATGTCACTCCATTTATTGCGGGAAAATTCGGTATAGTGTCAGAATTATTAAAGGAACCATTTTCTGTGTCTACATCCATTGGTGAGCCTGTTATTGCTAGAAAGATTTATCGTGGTTGTTCTGTAGTTGTTTGTGGTCATCAGACCATAGCAGATCTTATAGAGCTACAAATGGTCGAGTTTGACATCATTATGAGAATGGATTGGCTAGCTTCCATTTATGCTAGTGTGGGGTGTTGGACGAAGACTGTTATGTTCCACTTTCTGGGGGAAATAGCTTTGGAATAGAAGGGCAATACGGCTTCGCCAAAAAGTAGATTCATTTCCTATCTCAAGATAAAGAAGATGATTTCGAAGGGATGTATTTATCATATAGTTTAAGTCCAGGATACAGAAGCAAAATCGCCAACCCTTCAGTCTCCTGTAGTTAACGAGTTCCCAGATGTGTTCCCAGATGAGCTTCCAGGTCTTCCGCCAGAGTGAGAAATTGACTTCGCTATAGATGTACTACCAGATACTCAGCCGATCTCCATCCCTCCTTATAGGATGGCCCCTGCTGAGTTGAAGGAGCTGAAAGAACAGTTGAAGGATATATTGGAGAAGGGCTTTATTAGACCTAGTACGTCACCATGGGGAGCTCCAGTTTTGTTTGTAAGAAAGAAGGACGGTTCGCTACGAATGTGTATCGACTATAGACAGTTGAATAAGGTGACGATTAAGAATAAGTACCCACTTCCGAGGATAGATGATTTATTTGATCAATTTCAAGGTGCTAGATATTTCTCAAAGATAGACTTGAGATCGGGACACCACCAGGTCAGGATCAGAGGGAAGGACATTCCGAAGACAGCATTTAGGACTAGATATGGTCACTTTGAGTTCCTTGTTATGTCTCTTGGGTTGACTAATGCTCCAGCTATATTCATGGACCTGATGAATTGTGTATTCAGACCCTTCCTGGACCTATTTGTGATCGTGTTTATAGATGACATTCTGGTTTATTCTCGATCGGAGACTGAGCATGCAGATCATCTGCGTGCGGTACTCAGAGTCCTTCAGGGGCAGAAGTTGTATGCGAAATTCTCCAAATGTGAATTTTGGCTAAACTCTGTGGCCTTTCTAGGCCATATTGTTTCAGACAAGGGCATCCAAGTGGATACTCAGAAGATAGAGGCTGTGAAGACTTGGCCTTGACTTACGACTCCGACGGAGGTTCGTAGTTTCCTGGGTTTAGCAGGATATTACAGAATATTTGTAGAGGGATTCTCTTCTCTTTCTGCTTCATTGACGAAGTTGATCCAGAAGGCAGTCAAGTTCCAATGGACGGATGCTTGCGAGCGGAGTTTTCAAGAATTGAAGGATGGGTTGACTTCAGCACCAGTTCTAGCACTTCTAAAGGGATCCGAGGGCTATGTTGTCTATTGTGAAGCTTCGAGGGTCGTATTGGGATGTGTATTGATGCAGCATGGCAAGGTGATTGCTTATGCTTCTAGACAGCTCAGGAAGCACGAGAAGAACTACCCAACTCACGACCTAGAGTTAGCAGCCGTGATTTATGCACTTAAAATCTGGAGACATTACCTATATGGTGTTCATATGGATATCTATACAGACCATAAGAGTCTTTAGTATATCTTCAAGCAGCGGGAGCTAAACTTGCGACAGAGGCAGTGGTTAGAGCTACTGAAAGACTACGATGTTGATATTTTGTACCACCCAGGGAAGGCGAATGTAGTAGTCGATGCCCTCAGTCGCAAATTTATAGGTAGTTTGGCATACCTACGGGTTGGAAAAAGGGAGTTGGCTCATGAGCTTCTTCAGCTAGTCAATTTGGGGGTCAGAGTTATAGATTCAGGAGATACTGGAGTTACTATTCAGACTACAGCAACATCATCCTTAGTAGCGGAGGTAAAAATGCGCCAGTATGAAGACCCTTCATTGACCCATTATAAGGATACAGCTCTGCAAAAGAAGAAATAACCATTTGTGGTTACCGAAGATGGAGTCCTCAGATATCGAGAAAGGTTGTGTGTTCCCGATGTTGCAGGGCTACGTCAGGAAATTATGGCAGAAGCTCATTGCTCCCGTTATTCTATCCATCCTGGGTCGACAAAGATGTATCGCGACATTAAAGAGGTTTATTGGTGGGATGGAATGAAGAAGCATATAGCGGAGTTCGTGGCTCAGTGTCCTAATTGTCAACAGGTGAAGATTAAACATCAGAAGCCCGGTGGATTATTACAGGTCATAAAGATCCCGACTTGGAAGTAGGAAGTAGTTAATATGGATTTCATCTCAGGCTTACCCCGATCTCAACGTAAGTTTAATTCCCTATGGGTAATTGTTGATAGCTGACGAAATCAGCACACTTTCAACCTGTCAGGACTACGTACTCCGCCTAGGATTATGCGAAGCTTTATATTAAGGAGATAGTCCGACTTCATGGTGTTCCTGTATCCATTATCTCTGATAGGGGTACGCAGTTTGCGGCTAATTTTTAGAGATCTTTTTAGGAGGTTTTAGGGACTCAGGTGAATCTTAGCACAGCATTTCACTCCCAGACAGACGGACAGGCTCAGCGTACCATTCAGACCCTTGAAGATATGTTGAGGGCATGTGTATTAGATTTTGGGGGAAATTGGGACGATTACTTGCCTCTTATTGAGTTGCATACGATAATAGTTACCACTCCAATATTCAGATGGCCCCGTATGAAGCTTTATATGGGCAGAAGTGCAGATCACCAATTGGGTGGTTTGAAGTGGGAGAAACGAAATTAGTAGGGCCAAACATGGTCCAGGAAGCGGTGAATAAGTTAAGCATATTCGAGATCGATTACTAACAGCCCAAAGCCGACAGAAGTCTTACGCGGATAATCGTCGACGAGACTTGGAGTTCCAAGTGAATGATTGGGTATTCCTAAAGGTGTCGCCGATGAAAGGCGTCATGAGATTTGGTAAGAAAGGTAAGCTTAGGCGTCGATATATTGGGCCTTGTAGGATTATTCACAAAGTGGGAAAGGTAGCTTATGAGTTAGATCTACCTTCCAACTTAGAGTCCGTACACCCAGTCTTCCCCATATCCATGCTCCGTAAGTGTGTTGGAGATCCTTCGAAAATTATGCCCATCGATGATGTTCAGGTTACCGAACAACTATCATATGAAGAGGTTCCCATTGCAATCCTGGATAGACAAATTCGGAGGCTAAGAACTAAAGATATAGCCTCGGTGAAAGTTCTTTGGAGAAACGATAATAAGGAAAAGATAACTTGGGAGGCTGAGGAAGATATGAAATCTAGGTACCCCCATTTGTTTCCACTTCCAAAAGAGGTCCAGACAGAGACGTCATTGTCTTCAGGTGTGTAACACTTTCCTTCTTATAGTTCCTTGGTCGTGTGGGACCATTGTTGTCGTTGTTGTTAAACCCCATGAGGCATTGTATATTTTGGGCTGCTGTGACAAGATAGTGGTGGTACAGTTACAGGGGAAACTCTGACAAAATTTTCATAGAATTCCTAAGAGTTTAACATTCGAGGATGAATGTTCCTAAAGGGGGAAGGATGTTACACCCCAGAAAATTTCGCGTTACCAAGACTATAGACGGCTTAGTATGAGCTCAAGGGAGAGTAAAGTTGTACAAGGATTAGGGATGAAGATTATATTATATGAATATAATAATAACATATATATGATATTTAGAGGCCGTATGATGTAAATCAATTAATACGGTATTTGATGAATAGCTCTCGTAACCGTAAGTTAAGGTGGAGCCCACATGCCGGGATTTTATAAAGGACATATGAAAAGCTATATGAGTAGCACATGGGAAGTTGAGTAAGTCTTAAGAAGCACCCTTAAGCCAAATATGGGCATAAGGCCTCCAAAAGGATGATTTAAGGATATGTTTTCGGATGATCAGACTTGAAGAGGCCAAAACGCCATTATAAGTTTGGAATTTGGAAATACACCAAAAGTTAAAGTTGTAGATAATTGAAATAGCCTTCCAACCATAGGTCGTGGTCTTTAATACAATATAAGCATCAAGCGTTATGATTTTTTTATTGAACGAACGCGCAGGCAGAAAAATAAGCCTACGCGAATGAGCTGAGCACTTTTTATGTCGGTCCAGGCAGACCTTGGAACCTTATAAAAGGGGGCTTAACCCCTAAATTCCTTATCCAAACACCCAGAATCTCTCCAAAGTTCTGGAAATTTCCCCAAAATCCCAATCACAAAATTTTCAGGCAAACCAAGTATAATTCTCGAATTCTGGCCCAGACAGCGTATAGTTGCGATAATAAAATTGTGCATTGGTGAATCTTGGCTTGAATCTAAGGTAGATATCAAATATATTGCTGTCCTAGCGGGAGAAAGGTATGAATTCCTCCTTATTGGTATTGATTTAAGTTTATTTACGGAGATAGAACTATTAAATGGTCGTATAATAATCCTGTTGGTGGAAATATTGGATAAACATTGCGTGGGATGTTTTATGGAGTATTTTGGTATTGATTATGTATTTGTTGATGTTGGATTGTTGTTGTTGTTGTTGTTGTTGGTTCTTTGGATGGTGATTTCGGGCTAGGGATATAAACGGGGAGATCGCCGAATTTTGACAGATTCTAAAGGAGTTTGATTTAAAGAATTGAGATAGGCATATGACGATAAGTCTAACGGTAATATAAATTCTTTTGAATGTAGATTTACGAGCTCAGAAGAATAAGCATTAAGTTGAGTAGTAGAAGATTAATCAGGTATGTTAACTTTGTTCCTTATTTTCATGGCATGATCCCATATATGGTAGGAGCGTAAAGAATCTTATGACTAGAGATTTGTCAAGGTAGAGCTTGTCATATTGTGACATAGTTTTTGAGTGTTATGTTGTTCTTTCTGAGGGGCCAAATCCCTTCCCTGTGTCCTTGAGTTTATAGAGAGGCAGAAGAGACATGTTACCATATCAGTGTTTTTCAGCATATACATGATCTCTTTGCATGATATTCATATATATTTTTCTTTAGCCTGGCCACTTGGTTAGTGAGACATTTTCTTTAGCCTGGCCACTTGATCAGTGAGACAGAATGCCTGGCCTACAGGTCAGTGAGACAGAATGCCTGGCCGACGGGTCAGTGAGAATTTTTCAGAACGCCTGGCCGATGGGTCAGTGAGAATTTTTCAGTTGCCTGGCCATTTGATCAGTGAGATATATAATAATATTATATTGCATTTCATATGAGACAGGTCAGGTGAGATATTTAAGACACTCTTTGGCCTCCAGATTGTATTGTTTCAGTTTAGTTTTGATTATCGTTGCCTTACATACTCAGTACGTTATTTCGTACCGACGCCCCTTTTGTCGGGGGCGCTGCATTCATGCCTGCAGGTACAGATCGACAGATTGATAAGCCTCCCCAGTTGACAGGATCTGACATCAGCTGATTGGTGAGCTCTTTTCTGTTCGAAGTTGTCGAGTCCTTTGGAGTCTTTCCTTTTTGGTTCCAGATTGTAGGGTACAGTCACACATCTCCCTAGAGGCTTGTAGATGAGCCTTGTATATAGCGTGTCAGTGTGATGGCCTTGTCGGCTTGTAAATGTCTGTTGGATGTTGTTGGTTTTTGTATGATTAAGGCAGCCTCCTCGGCTTGCTTAGTTATATATATATATATATATATATATATATATATATATATATATATGTTGGGTGTGCGCCCAGTTCAGACGAGATGGTCAGTATTTTTATTAATATTTCCAGATTAGACATTATCAGTTTAAGTTGGGGTTCGCCCCCCAAAATTTCAGATTTAGAGTGGTTCGCTCGGGCCTAGTTTGTCTTCGGGTGCCGGTCACGTCACTCCGGAATTGGGGCGTGACACAAGGGTGGTACCAAAGAGGGGTTAAAATAAAAATAGTTCTAAATGATTCTCAAAACTCTTTTTTGGAATTTTAGATCAGTAAGAACTCAGAAGATTTTCCATAGAGTGAAGATGCTACATCGACATCACAAGTTTTTTCTAATTGCTTTAATGGAGCCTTTTGAACAATCTAGAAATATACATCAGTACAACGAGACTTGGCATGTCCTATGCCAATAGTAACTACAATAGAGAAATTTGGTTTTTTCTTAATGACAACATTGATGTGGATATCTTAGAGAACACTGACCAACAAATCACTCTAAAATTATTTTTTCAAGATCTGGCTAGAACTATGGTGGTTACACTGGTGTATGCAAAATATGATGCTGTTGAGAGGCTCTCTTTATAGGATAGTATGTATTACATGGCTGATGGTATCACAGCACCATGGTTATTAGGGGTGATTTTAATGTTATTTTGAATGAAAAAGAAAAGATTGGGGGACTACCAGTTTATCCTCATGAATAAGAAAACTTTTCTTTTAGTATCAATTCTTGTGAGTTGTCAGAAATCAGTTATAAGGGCTGTCCTTTCACTTGGTGGAATGGTACATCTGATAGTGAGTGTATTTTCAAAAGACTAGATAGGATGCTAACCAATGATCTATTTCAAAATTGGTTTGGCCAGTTGGAAGTAGATCATTTGTCAAGAACTGGTTCTAACCATGCTCCTATCTTTGCTTACTTGTGGAGATTATGCTCAGCAATTTGTTAAACCATTTAAGTTTTTGAATTTTTGGATTGAACATGAGGGATTTCAGGAGATTATTAGACAGTACAACCCACAGACCTGTGGGATTTCCCCAACTTCACTACAACAATGAGCCAACTGCAAGTTAGAATTACAACCTCTGTAATCTAACTCCTATCTGAGCCTTGCTATCCAAACTCTGACTAGTAAGCTATCTTCAAGCTAAACTCTAACTTGAAGCTACACCACTTGTATCTACGTTAATGCTTCTTAATAAACGGATAAAGATACAACTCAATAAACCAATCTAATACAAGATATCTAGACTTGTGAACTAGAAAACATTATTCAGTAGAACAGCTCCTTCAATCCGTCTTCTTCTACTAGGGACACAACCCCGGATTCTTGAATATGATGGATAGATCTTCTTTGCTCAATATTCTAAATTCCCTCTTTGTGGGTGTGCAAACTTCTTCTTGGAAGGACCTGGATATATATAGCCCTTGATGCTCCGCAGGTCAATGAATACAAAACCCTGTCCTAGTAGGTTTTTTGGGTAGTATTTGGATTCTTTCCTTGTTGTGTCTACTTCTAATACGTGTAAAAGGCTTACTAATCGCTACAAAAATGGTAAGGAATCTTTCATACTTGACCGCCAAGTTCTTTCCATAATTCTGCAAATCCTAGTTCTTTGTAGGACTTGCCCTGGAACATGTTCACGAACCTGGTTCGTCTAGCTAATGTTCTTTCCCTCTTCATCTTTCCAGTCGGTAAAATCATTTGGACATTAGGGAAAGGTGTGTTTCTGAGGTAAGGTGAAGTATATTTTCTGATTTAGAGGCATCAAGGAAGTGTGAGGACGAGGGAGATTGATCAGAGCCTGAGAGGTATTGCATTATTTTTTTTTCATTAGGGTTTTGAGGTGAGAGAAATGGGATGAAATTTGTGAAAGGATTGTATCCTTTCATGTGGGGATACAGTGGCAGCCGAATAGACCTTTTTGGGAAGAGTAGGATTTAATAGTTGTGTCTTTTCAAGGCTTATCATCATTACTCCCCTTTTTCTCTTTTCTATGCATAATAAGGACAGTTAGACATGACTAGGGTAGTTATAATAGGTTGTCTAAGTTGTTCCATGAACTGAGTATATAATTGACTGAAAGGAAACGAAACATACCTGAAGCATATTTGCAATCTTTGATTTGAGTCCTGATTCTGTGACAGTCATCACGTTTAAACTTTGCAATATCATGAACCTACCTTATATAGGATGTACAACTTAATGTACAAGATTGAGTGAAATATTTTAGTTACTCTGTAAACTGCACAATCTGTGACAACCTTTCTAGCCAATTTTGAGGAATACACATGCAACTTTAATCATTCCCAGTGCTAGCAGAATTTTTCCAGGAATGTGCCCTCCGATTTTGCTTACTTTAAGATCCTGAATGTCAACCCTTAATCTCCGGAGTATACACCACCTATTCCTGTTGACCATCTCTTTTTTTTTACTAGGAACAGGTTCCTGAACCTATTTCACGACTGCATAAGCATCCACAATCTTGATAGACACCCTTTGTGCTTTTGTGGATGACTACTTTCTTCCCTTTTCAGCCTTTCTCTTTCTTATCACCTGTTCATTCTTTATTGGTTTAATCCTCCTTCAGTGAACCAGGCTTACCAACCTGTTCCACGCAAAGTTCCCTCTATCTGATTGCCTTCTCTTTTGATAACTCTCTTTTTGCAGTATTATCTTCCTTCTATCTTGAGAGTGAGCTGAATTAATGATGTTTTATCTCTTAATATCTTGAGCAAGCACTATTCATATATCGCTTTAGCTTGCATTTATGCTCCTCTTACCTGCAAATCGATCAGGGGTTAGTTTTGGGCACCCATACAAACTTGGGTCCCTTTCCTTCAGTCTTGGGATGGATCACTTCCTTCTTTGTCCAATGTGCAACGTCCCTATATTGCTAATATTTATTATATGTTATATCCCGTCTTTTTGCATAATCGGAAAATTCGAAATAATTGTGAATTATGAGAAAGAAGGCTATGTTTGAAATTTCCTTAGTATGTGTATGTCGGTTATGGAAATTTGAATGTGAAAACACCGGAGAAGGCCTAAGGGCAAAATTAGAATTTTGGAAATTTGTTTCGGGAATTTGCAAAACATGATTCATGATGAATTGGGCCAAAAAAAAAATAAGAGACTAAGGCCCAAGAAGAGAGGGTGGCCGGCCATATGGCCAAGGCCCAACCCCAATTTAATTAATTTGGCATGTGCCAATTAATTAATATAAGGGAGGATGGCTCAAGAAACTTCAAGAGAAACAAAGTGAAATCAAGAATAAGAAAAAAAAAAAAAAAGAGAGCACGGCCAAAGGAGAAAGAAGAGAGAAAAAGAAAAGAAAAATTTTCTAGCCTTCAATCTTGGTTCAAAAATTCATCTCTCTTGGGATTACTACTAAGCTCAAGTTCCTCTACAAGTTGGTATAATTTTTAAGGCAAGAAGGTGATCTTGGTGGCAAGTGGAGAAATTGAGAAAAGGTAAGAATTCCATGTTTTCTTTTATGTTATGGAAGGTTTATGGATGTTAGAATATGTGGAATGGTATGGAAGTCATGGAATTGTGTTTGTGTGTGTATGTGCCGTGTGGTGTGTGTGTGTGTTGGGACCGTGTGCATGGGCATGGTTGTGCATGGAATTGGTGTTGAATTATGTGTTATATTTTAGTTGTGATTATTGTGGAATATGAATTGAAAGTGAGAGTAGAATGAACTTGAGGGAAGTTGGAAAAACAAGGGTTGGCCGTGTAGTGTTTGGTATGAAATGAAATTGAATTAAATTATTTAGTATGTCAATTGTGTTGTTGAAGTCTTGTGATGAAGATGGAAGAATAATGGTTTAAGTTAATGTGAAAAATTTGTCGTTAAGTTGTTGTCGGAAAGTATATGACTTTATTATAGATTATGCAATTGAAAAGAATGTAGTTGTAGGATGTATATGGTGATTGTTGTAAATGAAATTGAAGGATAAAAATATGTCGTGAATATTTATGTTGAAATTTGGAGGTTTTGAATGGATTATGAAATTGGTGGAAAATTTGTATATTTTGTGAATATTTCGTAAAATGATGTGGAATGTTTCCGAAGTGATCTTGTTGGGTTGATGAATATGAAAATGTCAATGTTGGATTGAAAGTGTGAAGTTAGAACTGAAATTATTGTGTTATGTTGGGAAAATGGCTAGTTGTGCCATATTGCGTATTTTGTAATACTTGTTGTTGTCGTTGGATTGTTGGGTTGTTGTTGTTGATATATTAAGCCGAGCTACGTCTCGGGGGTGTTGGATTCATAGGGGAAGTGCTGCCGAAATTTCGGTAGACAAGTAGCGACCCAAGATTGAAATGTTAGCTTTCATGAATAGTAACTGGTAAGAGTGACCATTTGCAGATTTCTGACGAAATTGGAAGTGAAGTCAAGCGAGCTTAAGGCGTAATTGAGGTATGTAAAGCCGTCCCTATCCTTCTTTGGCATGTTCTGAGTGTACTAGGCTTGAAAGCGAGCCTCGATTGAACTTCTGCGTCTCATAATCTAAGATTGAAAATAGCGCCAAATCGTTCAATAAGATTGAACCTATTTCTTCACAGATTGTCATCAAAATGATTTATATGTACGAAACCTTCCCAAATGGACTTGGATTGTCCTAAACGCTTATAAATGATTTTATAAAGTCTATGATCCGTAACTTATGACCGCCGCCTCGATTTGACCCGAGGTGGGCCCACAGATTCCGAGACCTCTTATTATGGTTCGAATTAATTTATTTCTATACAATGTTTAAAGAAATCTTTTGATGATCGTACCGTTGTCGAACAATGAATATGATGAATTTTATGATATGTCTTGACATGAGTTATGATCCTTAAAATATGATCTGAAGTCAGTAATCGTGCCATCCCCAAAAAGGGCATACATATACCTATACGAGTATCGTCCGTTTTCCTTGAAATGATATGTCATTTGTGTTGTTCCGTTTGCTTAAGAACGATCCTTCTGAATCTTTTGTAAGTCCCATGATATATTTGCTACGTACAAATAGTCTCAAAAACTCTGATTTGACGTACTCCGTCATGGCATCCGAAAGGTACGTATTATAATTATTTATGTGATTTGTCTGTCGAGTCTGGACTTATATGCATATGTTCCTGCACTACTCTGTTCGTGCAAGTTATGATATGACTCTTCACTGAGCCCGGGCCAGGACATGTTCTCGTGCGCACTTCTCTGCATTATTCACCGAGTCCCTCGTACTTGCGGGCCGGGACACGTTATTTGTATATGATTGTGATATGATGATACGGGGATGGCGGCCAGGATGGCATATGATTATTATTCACCGAGACCCGCAGTAGAGGGCCGGGACACGTTATGTATACATGATATATGATTTGACAGATATGATTCCATATTACCGAGTCCCTTAATAAGGGCCGGGACACGTCATCTGCACATATGGTACATGATTCGTTATGCATGACTTTACTTACCGAGTCCCTTATCCGAGGGCGGGACACGATACATGTTCGCATGATATTATATGATCTGATATGCATTATGTCTTTTGAGGTCTCGGACACGGTGTTACTTTTTGTACTTCAGATTCTAATTACAGCTCCGTCTGTTATGCTTCTGTACTCCTGTCTTTGATCATGGTTATACTTGTTACCTTTCTGCTTTACATACTCGGTACATCTTCGTACTGACCCCCTTGCTTCTCGGGGGCTGTGTTACATGCCCACAGGTACGGACGCACCGCGTGATACGCCACCGGTCTAGGACTTCAGTCTGCTGTTTTGAAGAGCTCCCTTTGATCCGGAGCTGATACTTTTGGTATATATCTTCTGTTGTTCGTATGTTCTGTATATATGACTATTTGGGTACGGCGGGGCCCTGTCCCGTCTTCGATTCTCGTTCTGTATGTTAGAGGTCTGCAGACATGATTGTGGGTTGTGAGTTGTCCACTGGTCAGGTACGTATGTTCGGGTTTGCGACTCTGTCTGTTATGATAGCCTCAGCGGCTAGTGTACAGGTCTAAGTATGTTTATGTATGTATGTATATTTTCATGCGACGTACCCGATATTTGTATGAATTTATGTATGTCTAAACGAGATTAGCTATTTGATATGCCAGATCTGACAGGTAGGTACGTATGGGTGTCCAAGTAGGACACCAGTCACGGCCCACGGGGCTGGGTCGTGACATTATATGCTTCTTTTCTTCGCAATCTTTAGGTTCTTCAACTCGCAGCTCATATTTATTTGACATTTGAGTCTGCAGTGCCCTATCTTACTGTCACACCCCGACTTTACTAGGATGTGATGGGCACCCGACCCTTACCTAGGGCCGAGCGAACCCTCTGACTCTTATTCCATGCGTAAATTTTTTTTTTTTTCTTTTTTCCTCTAAGTCAAATACACATGACAAAGCTTACTAAAATATTCTTTCTGTTGCTTTCCGAGCAAATCGAATTTGTAACTGTATAAAACTTATATCATAATACAAACCGACACATTGGCCTATGAAGCCACTGACAGACTGACTTCTGGTACCCACGACTCTGTCTGCAAAGTCTCTAACTGTAATCAGAAATCCTGGCACGTGTACTCTGACTCGGCTACACTCCAGGCCAAATGGAGCTTGCCAACTTCGCTGGAACATCTTCTATATTAACTTCAACCCGTCTGGGTGTACCTGCGCGGCATGAAACGCAGCCCCCGAAGAAGAGGGGTCAGTACGAGCAATGTACTGAGTATGTAAGACATGAATAATAATACGAACAGGAACATAAGTATGAACAACAATACCATGGGATTATAGAATCTGTGATGAGATAAGAGGATAACCTGTACATATGGACGGTAACTGCATAGAAATATGAAGCATATCATAGGTTGAAAGAAACCTGTACATGTGCGTGCCGCTGAGGGCGGATACCATGCATGCCTAGCTTCTTTTCCTTTTTTTTTTTGAACACGGTGTTTCTTATTCTTGTACATAGAAAACAGATACCTTTCGGAAAACGGTACTTTTTACTCGCATTTACAGACGCCGAATTCATCGGCTCTCCCACCCCCCTCCCCAACAGTGTCCCAAGTATATCATATTATATATATATATATATATACACATCACATAAACAGACGCCGCGTACGGCTCTCCCATATCCCGCGTCCGGGCATCCCGCGTCCGGGATGGAATCCAGCTGAATCAGGTGGAAATAAACAGTTGCCCTTCCCATTCCCCACATATACATGTATCATATAAACAGCATGCATGGGAGCCCAAGGAAAGTCATGTGTCTATCGGAGTGACGTAAGGTCGGTGACCTCCGATTATATTATGGATTAACCGGGATCGCTTTGTCTCACCTTGAAGGAACGAGTATTTTAAGGCGAGACTATCAACGGACAGATACCATTAAAAGAAAACATGGAATGAAATCGTGGACATCATATGCATTTATTTGCAGACTTCGAAATCTTTAGAAAATAATACCATAGCTAAGGAGTAGAACTAAAGATCAAGGACTAGTTTATCACTTTCATACTCGCATTGGATTCTTGACTTAAGGCTCATAGTCATGGAGTCATCCTTGTCATGCTTATCATAGACATGTTCCTTCCTTTACATCATCGTTATCACTTTCATCGTGGAAATATTCCCCTTAGAATAGTTGCAACATTTGTCGGTTGGTAAACAGAGCACTAAAGAAAATCCGGGGACAGTGGGCCCACCTCGGGTCAAATGAGGCGGCGTACACAATTGACGCATCATACGTTTCATGACATTACTTAAGAGAGTTTTAGGGTAATCAGGTCTTATTTATGCAAGTTCTAGAGGTCTAGAAAGTTTTCCCACGTTTTGCACAATTTCTATTTCAATTCTACTGAATGAATAGTAACTAATTTCAATCTTGGATTCCGAGAAAAAGGAATGGTCCCCGAGGCCCGTATCCAGCCCTATTACATCTAGGACATGCCAAGAAAGGAAAGTGAAGTCTTACATACCTCTTTCTGCTCCTTCTGCTACTCCAAATCCAAGTTGCAAATCCGCCAAAATCTACGATTTGGTCACATTTACCAAATGTCAATTTGAGCATTTAAAGATTGAAATAATCATTTGCCTACCGGAATTTCGGCAGCACTTCCCCTGTAAATGCACCATCCCACCAAGTTCAACTTGGCCAATCTCAATCAACAACAATCCGAGAATGAAACTCGGCCAAACCAACAACAACACTAATAATTATTCTAGCAATACTTCAACATTCAACTCTATTCAATTTGATTCAATCCAATACGATTCAATCAACGTACTACTTCGTTTAACACCTTCTAATTTCGACAAGAACAATAACAACTTAATTTCTTCCTTTCAAATTCCATCACCACAACCCAGCTTTCAATCCTCCGAACCATTAAATAAATTCAATTCATTTTTCTACACACACTATTCCATTCGGCCATGCACACACACATGCATATTTTTCATGAATTTTCATCCTTTTCTTCACATTACAACATCGTTTTCCATGCATACAAGGAATGATATTATAATCACATTAGCTCCCATAACTACTCTCCAACACTTGAGACTTCAACTAAAACCATCAAACTTCCATTACTAACATGGAATACATGACATCAACTACACTAACATTAAATAAAATAACTAAATCATTTCTCCTACATACCAAGCATGCACACGGCCACAACCCTATCTCCATATTTTCATGAGCTTCATTCATTTCCACACACTACAACATACTTAGGCATCCATAACATATCAAAATGAGATCAAACCTTACCTTTTTCTTCAATTCTTCACTTAGCTAGAAATTCCAACTTGCAAGAATATGTCTTCTTCTTGCTCCAACAATTGCACCACATTAAAGAGCATCCTTGACTTGGTAGAAATACTTGAAGAACATAATTTTTGAACCAAAGATTGAAGACTTGAATTTTTTTTTCTTTTCTTTTCTTTCTTTCTTGCCTTGGCCGAATGGCCTTGGCCTTTGTCTTCTTTTTTTTTTTTCTTGCTTTTCTCTTGAATTAAAGATGAACATATATATATATATATATATATATATATATATATATATATATATATATATAAATCCTCAAGCATGTGAGGGGCACATACCCCTCTCTCAATTTCTCTAGATTTTTCTTTAAATTTCCATGGAAAGATGACTTATTTTGTCATCTTTTTTTTCATTCTTTTTCTTTTTCTTTTTCTTTTTATCACATGGCCAATATGGCCTCCTTTGGGAACTTTCATGAACCCTATGTGAAATTCGCTTTGCCCCTCGACTTTCCTCAATATTACCATTTTGCCCCTAGCCTTCCGCATTATTTTAACGGCCTATTTTGCGAATTCTCTCTTTTGCCCTTAGCCCCTCACAATATTTCCATACTAATAATAGTCATAAATAATATTCACGACAACTCGTACATTAAAATAATTTTTGAAGATGGTCTCGCCCTTAACTTTCCACGTCGACTTCGAAATTTCCAAACGTATAAAATACGGGCTATAACATCCTCCCCCCCTTTAGAACATTCGTCCTCGAATGTTGTTCACCTTATGGGCGTCATAATACTCTGGGAGGGTTCCTTTTGTAGCTACTCTTTCCTTTACGCCCGTTCCTTATCCTTTACCTTATTTTCCTTATAATAGAACTTCTTGACTTTTTTATAAGTCCTTGCTCCATGTCATAGATTCCCTTTTCTAATACGATCTCCCCCCCCCCCCCCTTTAAGGGGCTTCTTATTCCAACAGTCCTTTTATAAAGTCTTCATTTATACCTTGTTTCTCATCTTCCTTCTGATTCCGTGTCGGACATCTCGGAAACTCCTTATCCTAAGTTTTCTTTTACCCTCCATTTATGTCATCCTTTTGTCCACATTTTCATCCACTATTCGTCCTTTCGTTTCCTTAATTCGTTTATTCGTAACCTTTCCTCAGCTGCGCGTTTGTGCTGTAACTGTATGTCCATACTTCTCAAGCGTTCTGCTACTCTTGTCCTTAGCACACAATCCTTACTATTTTTACTTTCCTTATCCTTGTATCATAATCTATCCCTTTTCATGTGCCTACTTGCGTCCTTACCTCGATCATCTCGTGCTCTGTCGGAAATTTTTTTCTCGGGAGCTTCTTTTTACTAAATTTTCTTACTTTTCATACATCCTTGACCTTTCGATCTCCTCATCTTGCATTGACTCACACGTCCACCGATATAAGCATATATGGGATACCTTACACCCCTTTTTTTTTCTTTTTTTTTTTATATATAGATATACTTGCTATCGGCTAGCCCACAAAATACGTCCAGACGCTGTTCAAGCCTATCCTAATTCTAGGGCTGTGATGCGCCTCCTGTCCCTTCACCGAGGTAGTCTGTCTCGTCTTACGCATCTTCTTATAGTCCCCAACCATTCTGTATATCCTAGTTTTCCTTAGATTACCCCAGCTCTTCATTTGTCTCTTATGTCTCAATCTATAGAATTTCTTGTAAACTTCCCAGGGGGTCACCCATCCTGAATTGCTCCCACCTGAGCACGCTTAACCTCGAAACTTCACTGAAATTTGATGTCTTAATGTTGATATCTTCGCGTCTGCCTCCTCACATGACCTTTATTACATGCTCTGGGGCCAATCGAAGTCTCACAGTTTCCGAAACATTCTTGTAATACGTCCTTTCTTTTACATTTACCGTTTTACCCTTTTCTCTTCTCGATATTCACTTTCTGCCGGTGCATGACTATTTCCTGTCTGGCGCCCAACTCCACGTAACAGAACAAATATATTCATCCAGTCTCACCTCTTTTGACTTCCATATCATTCCTTGCCTTTTTCCGCCGATACTGGGCGCCTACGGAAATCGACGATTAGCATAAGGAATCTTATTTCCTATGACTTGGCTCTATCGCACGATCTAATGATTTAAAAGAAGGTCAACCATTCCTAGATGCCCCGCAGCCTCCTGTTTATAAATGTGGCCGGCTTCACATCCATAAACAGGACTCTACCGGACACGACTTTGCAGACAACCCTTGGACCGACCTGCTCTGATACCACTTTGTCACACCCCGACTTTACTAGGATGTGATGGGCACTCGACCCTTACCTAGGGCCGAGCGAACCCTCTGACTCTTATTCCATGCGTAAAATTTTTTTCTTTTTTTCTTTTTTCCTCTAAGTCAAATACACATGACAAAGCTTACTAAAATATTCTTTCTGTTGCTTTCCGAGCAAATCGAATTTGTAACTGTATAAAACTTATATCATAATACAAACCGACGCATTGGCCTGTGAAGCCACCGACAGATCGACTTCGGTACCCACGACTGTCTACGCAAAGTCTCTAACCGTAATCGAAATCATGGCACGTGTGCTCGACTCCGGGCCACACTCCGGGCCAAATGGAGCTTGCCAACCCATTTGGAACATCTTCTATATTAACTTCAACCCGTGCGGGTGTACCGCGCGGCATGAAACGCAAACCCGAAGAAGAGGGGTCGATGCGAGCAATGTACCGAGTATGTAAGACATGAATAATAATACGAACAGAACATAAGTATGAACAACAATACCATGGGATTATAGAATACTGTGATGAGATAAGAGGATAACTTTGTACATATGGACGGTGACTTAATAGAAATATGAAGCATATCATAGGTTGAAAGAAACCTGTACATGTGCGTGCCGCTGAGGGCGGATACCATGCATGCCTAGCTTCTTTTCCTTTTTTTTTTTTTGAACACGGTGTTTCTTATTCTTGTACATAGAAAACAGATACCTTTCGGAAAACGGTACTTTTTACTCGCATTTACCGACGCCGAATTCATCGGCTCTCCTACCCCCCTCCCCAACAGTGTCCCAAGTATATCATATTATATATATATATATACATCACATAAACAGACGCCGCGTACGGCTCTCCCAAATCCCGCGTCCGGGCATCCCGCGTCCGGGACGGAATCAACCGAATCGGTGGAAATAAACGGTTGCCCTTCCCATTCCCCACATATATATGTATCATATAAACGCATGCATGGGAGCCCAAGGAAAGTCATGTGTCTATCGGAGTGACGTAAGGTCGGTGACCTCCGATTATATTATGGATTAACCGGGATCGCTTTGTCTCACCTTGAAGGAACGAGTATTTTAAGGCGAGACTATCAACGGACAGATACCGTTAAAAGAAAACATGGAATGAAATCATGGACATCATATGCATTTATTTGCGACTTCGAAATCTTTAGAAAATAATACCATAGCTAAGGAATAGAACTAAAGATCAAGGACTAGTTTATCACTTTCATACTCGCATTGGATTCTTGACTTAAGGCTCATAGTCATGGAGTCATCCTTGTCATGCTTATCATAGACATGTTCCTTCCTTTACATCATCGTTATCACTTTCATCATGGAAATATTCCCCTTAGAATAGTTGCAACATTTGTCGGTCGGTAAACAAGAGCACTAAAGAAAATCCGGGGACGAATAGTGGGCCCACCTCGGGTCAAATGAGGCGGCGTACACAATTGACGCATCATATGTTTCATGACATTACTTAAGAGAGTTTTAGGGTAATCAGGTCTTATTTATGCAAGTTCTAGAGGTCTAGGAAGTTTTCCCACGTTTTGCACAATTTCTATTTCAATTCTACTGAATGAATAGTAACTAATTTCAATTTTGGATTCCGAGAAAAGGAATGGTCCCCGAGGCCCGTATCCAGCCCTATTACATCTAGGACATGCCAAGAAAGGAAAGTGAAGTCTTACATACCTCTTTCTCGCTCCTTCGCTATTCCAAATCCAAGTTGCAAATCCGACAAAATCTACGATTTGGTCACATTTACCAAATGTCAATTTGAGCATTTAAAGATTGAAATAATCATTTGCCTACCGGAATTTCGGCAGCACTTCCCCTGTAAATGCACCATCCCACCAAGTTCAACTGGGCCAATCTCAATCAACAACAATCCGAGAATGAAACTCGGCCAAACCAACAACAACACTAATAATTATTCTAGCAATACTTCAACATTCAACTCTATTCAATTTGATTCAATCCAATACGATTCAATCAACGTACTACTTCGTTTAACACCTTCTAATTTCGACAAGAACAATAACAACTTAATTTCTTCCTTTCAAATTCCATCACCACAACTTGAGCTTTCAATCCTCCGAACCATTAAATAAATTCAATTCATTTTTCTACACACACTATTCCATTCGGCCATGCACACACACATGCATATTTTTCATGAATTTTCATCCTTTTCTTCACATTACAACATCGTTTTCCATGCATACAAGGAATGATATTATAATCACATTAGCTCCCATAACTACTCTCCAACACTTGAGACTTCAACTAAAACCATCAAACTTCCATTACTAACATGGAATACATGACATCAACTACACTAACATTAAATAAAATAACTAAATCATTTCTCCTACATACCAAGCATGCACACGGCCACAACCCTATCTCCATATTTTCATGAGCTTCATTCATTTCCACACACTACAACATACTTAGGCATCCATAACATATCAAAATGAGATCAAACCTTACCTTTTTCTTCAATTCTTCACTTAGCTAGAAATTCCAACTTGCAAGAATATGTCTTCTTCTTGCTCCAACAATTGCACCACATTAAAGAGCATCCTTGACTTGGTAGAAATACTTGAAGAACATAATTTTTGAACCAAAGATTGAAGACTTGAATTTTTTTTTCTTTTCTTTTCTTTCTTTCTTGCCTTGGCCGAATGGCCTTGGCCTTTGTCTTCTTCTTCTTTTTTTTTCTTGCTTTTCTCCTGAATTAAAGATGAACATATATATATATATATATATATATATATATATATATATATATATATATATATATATATATATATATATATAAATCCTCAAGCATGTGAGGGGCACATGCCCCTCTCTCAATTTCTCTAGATTTTTCTTTAAATTTCCATGGAAAGATGACTTATTTTGTCATCTTTTTTTTTCATTCTTTTTCTTTTTCTTTTTCTTTTTCTTTTTCTTTTTATCACATGGCCAATATGGCCTCCTTTGGGAACTTTCATGAACCCTATGTGAAATTCCCGTTTTGCCCCTCGACTTTTCTCAATATTACCATTTTGCCCCCTAGCCTTCCGCATTATTTTAACGGCCTATTTTGCGAATTTCTCTTTTTGCCCTTAGCCCCTCACAATATTTCCATACTAATAATAGTCATAAATAATATTCACGACAACTCGTACATTAAAATAATTTTTGTAGATGGTCTCGCCCTTAACTTTCCACGTCGACTTCGAAATTTCCAAACGTATAAAATACGGGCTATAACACTTACCATACAAAATGTAAAAAATGGTGGCCGTCTAGTGGACTGACCTATTGAGTGTTCTGTAGGAGGTGCAATATTCATCATGATCTTCTCTAAGGTGCTAACCCTTTAAGAAGAACATGCTCTGATACCACTTGTTAGGTTACACGACCTACTTCCTATCGTATGCGTAACCAAATTTCGCCTAAGGATGGAACATGCTACTGTATCTGTTCTATACTAGCGTCTTTGAGGAATAAAACTGCAAGTAAGTAAAGGACACGTGATATTTACGTGGAAACCACCCAGCTCAAAAGGTGATAAAAATCACGACCTACAGACCTGTAGGATTTCCTCAACAACTTCACTAAAACAATAAGCCAACTGCAAAGTTACAATTACAGCCTCTGTATTTTAACTCCTACCTCAACCTTACTACCCAACCTCTGATTAGCAAGCTATCTCCAAGCAGTAAACTTCCTAATTGGAGTTACAATTGTTTGTATCTACTTTAACGCTTCTAACTAACTTGATAAAGATACAACTCAATAAACCAAACCTATTACACAAATCTAGACATCAGAACTAGGAAACATTATTCAGTAAAACAGCTCCATCGATCCTTCTCTATGTAAAAGGGACGCAAGCCCGGATTCTTGAATATGCTGGATATATCTTTTGACATCACAATATTTCGAACTCTCTCTTTGTTGGTGCGCAAACTTCTTTTGGAAAGACCTGGGTATTTATAACATTATGCTCCGCAGGTCAATGAACACAAAACCCTTTCCTAGTCGGTCAATGACACACACGTAGGGTTTGTGTAGTATTTGGATTCTTTCCTTGTTGAGTCCACTTCTAATATGTGTATAAGGCTTACTAATCCCTAAAAATATGGCAAGGAATCTTTCATACTTGACCGCCAAGTTTTTTTCATAATTCTGCAAATCCTAGTTGTTGTAGGACTTGCCCTGGAACATGTTCATGAACCTGTTTCATCCACCTAGTTCGTCTGCCTCTGAATCTCTGCACTGTCTGAGATGGAACATGTTCTTATACTTGTTTCTTCATCCCTTTCACGTTCATACTTCTAGCTTCTTCTTGAGTCTGCTTTTGGTATGGATGATGGAACATGTTGACAGACCTGTTTCATTGATCATGTAGCTCTATGTCCGCAACTGGTCACTTACCCCCTGTCTATTTTAAGCTGTTCTTTATACACTGTCTTTGTTTCTAGGTCATTCATCCACTACACCAGATGACCTGTGATCATTCCTCCTCTGCATCTGATGACTCTTTGATATAGAACATATTTTGCATACTTGTTCTATTTCTTCAATGAACTGCTCCTCCTCCTGAGTCATCTACTTTCCCTTTTGCTACCTGCTTGCTTTGTTCAGTTGTTCTATTCATATATCATTCATTCTATACACTGAACATATCTGTGTGCCCAGCTAGGTTATCTTCTTAACCTCTTTAACTGTTCCTGTCTGCTTGTCTGTATCTGATAGAACAAGTTTGTGAACCTGATTCATGTGCATTGATTGCAACTGTCTCTTGTGATCGATCAGGTCTTAGTACTAGTTCCATGTGCATTGCATTCTTGCTCATTCAGACATTACACTGTGTTTGGAATCTCTGCTTCAATCAGCCATAGGTCTAGCTTTGTTCAGACCTGGTTTCTTCTTCATGGTACCATGTTCAATCAATGTTCATCTTTTATCAATCATCAAAACTGATATATGCATAGTCTAGCTAATGCAAACACAATGGTCAAAGGAAAAGAACTATGATAAAGAAAATCAAAAATGTTGATGGTAACAGATTAACTAGTTTAGATGATCTTGCAGCAGAAGCCATTTCCTGTTATCAAAAATAATTTTCTCAGGAGGAAGAGCCATCTGATTTCTCACTGTTAAACCATATTCCTGAAATGGTTACACAAGAAGATAATGATATGATTTGTGCCATTCCAACTATGGAGGAGGTTAAAAATGTTGTTTTTGAATTGTTGGGACATTGTTGGTGTTGATATATATAGTGTGGTTAAAGCATTTTTTGAGGGTCATACTCTCGCAAAATCTATAACTCACATTAATCTTGTTTTGTTGCCAAAGAAGAATGATATGGAGACTTACTCAGATATGAGACCTATAAGTCTTAGCAATTTTATAAATAAAGTGATTTCTAGAGTTCTTCATGATAAGACGGATAAGGTGCTACCTAACTTAATATCTGCAAACCAGTCTGGCTTTTTAAAGGGAAGGAAGATAATTGAAAATGTTTTGTTGACACAAGAGATTGTTTCTGATATCAGGTTGAGAGGTAAACCAGCCAATGTTATCATCAAACTTGACATGATCAAGGCCTATGATAGAGTATCCTAGTTATTTATAGCTAGGGTCCTAAGGAGGATGAGATTTGCAGAAAATTGTATTGACATGATATGAAGATTGCTAGCCAACAATTGGTATTCAATGCTTATTAATGGTCATGCCCATGGTTTCTTTCATTCTACTAGGGGAATGAAATAAGGAGATCCTCTACCTCCTGCTCTTTTCATCCTTTCTGCTAAAGTACTTACTTGAGCATTGAATTTTTTGTTTGATAACAAGGATTCTAAAGGATATGGGATGCCAAAATGGAGTGCTGATCTGAATCATCTTGCTTATGCAGATGATACAATCATTTTCTCATCTGCTAATAGCTACTCTTTAAATTTGATTATGAACACTTTGCAGAAGTATGAAGAGATATCTGGTCAGTTGATCAACAAAAGGAAAAGTTCTTTTTACATGTATTCAAAGGCGGAAACAATTACTAGTTTTTTAAGTGGATCATTTCCTTTTATGTATTTAGGCTGTCCTATAACTCATGTAAGGAAAAGAAAGGCAGATTTTAATGAACTTCTCAAAAGAGTTAGGGATAAACTGCATGCATAGAAAGGCAAACTACTCTCTCCTGGAGGAAAAGCAGTGTTAATAACTAGTGTCTTTTCGAAAGTATGCTAATTCATTTGTTGTCCGCCATAAAACCTCCAAAGTGTGTGATTAAAGAGCCTTGCGTTGACCCTTTCCTGAACCAGAACCGAGGGAGGATTGAGCAAAAGGGGATCAAAATGTCTCATCAATAAAGTTCGGGCTTTCCATTCTTCCTCCCCCCCTCCCCCCTCACTCCCCCTTAATCAATAAATAAGCTCCGCGAGCCACTCTTTTAGTTCCCAAAATATATATAATCCAGAATCCTTTTAAGCGCCTTATCACGAAAGTGACCAAGCAAGCAGATGATGATGGTTCAGCTGGTAAGCTAGCAAGCTTACGAAATGAAGGAAGAGGAGACCCTTCTATTATAAGTTGAAAGTGAAGTCGATGGCAACCAGACTCCTCTTCTCTAGAAGTCTAATGGTTTGGGGGATGTCGATTCCCTGGATTTTCTGGCTTCCCTTTCCCAATTTGGGAACTGGTGACTAGTTCAAGGTGTGCTCATTCCCCGAGAAAGGAAAGGGATAGAAAGGAAAGAAAGAAGAGGATTATTGTGTTATATCCCGTAATTTTGAACATTCGAAGAAATTGAAATAAGTGCGACTTGTATGAGGTAGAACAATATTTTGATTTTAGCCAATAAATATGTTGCTTATGAAAAGTGTTGACGCGGAAGCATCGGGGAAGGCTAAGGGCGAAATTGAAATTTTGGAAATTAGTTTCGTGAATTACAAAAATAAGATCTTAATGAATTGGGCTCAAAAAAATAAATAAGAAAGAGGAGGCCCAAAGTGCAAGGGTGGCCGGCCAAGAGGCCTTGGCCCAACCCATTTAAATGGTCATGTGATCAATCATGTGACTTGTTAATATAAGTGGATGATCATATGCATATTCATCCATTAGAAAGTTCAAGAAAAAAAAAAACAAAGAAGGAGTGAGAGTGCAAAGGCCATTCGCCAAGCATAAGCATAAAAAAAAAAATCTAAGTCCTTGATCTTGATTCAAAAATTTTGTTCTTCTTGAATTCTTAACAAGTTCAAGACGCCCTTCGACGTGGTACAATTAGTTAAGCGAGAGAACAACGTTTGCGGCAAGTTGAAATTTGAAGAAAAAGGTAAGATTTCTATTCTTTTATGTCATGGAAGAAGTATACATGTTATAATGATTGGAATTGGATGAAGATTATGGAATGGTGATATGTGTGTGCATAGCTCGTGTATGTGTGTGTGAGGTGTGTGTGGCCGTGAGCCATAGTGGTGTGGGGATGGTGAGTTATATTTTATTTAGTTTGTTAGTTGTGTCGTTGTGGCGGTTACGACGTAAATAAAGGTTTAACGGGTTGAGTTGGTATTGAAATTGGTTGTAGGTTGTTATGGGAAATTATGTAATTTTTATATAATTTTTATGTAATTATGAAAGTAAGATCTTAAATGTGAATCATGGTTGAGGTTGATGAAATAGGAAGATGGAAATGTGTTATGAATATGTATGTTGAAGATTAGAAGTTTCGGATGAATTATGGTTTTGGTGGAAAAATTTGTATATTTTGTATATTTTGTTAATGTTTTGTAAGAATGATATGAAATGATTTCGAATTGTATTGGAGTGATCTTGATTAGCAAATGAATATGAAAACATTGATATTAGATTGGAAGTTGTCGCACTATATAGAAAGGAATACTATTCATGCTAGAATGTGTCTTAATTCGATTGTGGATGTTGTTGGTGTTGTTGTCGTTGTCGTTGTTGATATTGTGGCCGAGTTAAATTCTCGGATTTGTTGTTGTATTTTTGGCCGAGTTGGATTCTCGGGGATGGCGCATTTCTGAGGGGGAGATGCTGCCCAAATTTCGTAGACAAATATTGAGTTAAGATTGCATTCCTAAAAGGCCTATAGTAATGTTTGGTAACTATGACCATTTGTAGATTTTGAGGAAATCGGGACTTGAGTTTGGACAAGCGAGGAAGACGAATAAGGTATGTAAAGCTTCACCTTTTGTTCTCTTGGCATGTCCTAGGCATAATAGGTTTTGATACGAGCCTCGGGGACGACTCTACTCCTAGGAATCCGAGCTTAGATTTGGCCCTTTTTCATTCAATGGAATTGAATTGAATACTTTATGTTTTGTTGGAAAAAATAGCTTAAACATCTATAACTTTCACAAATGGAACCGAATTACCTTGAGACCTTCATAGGTGGCTCCATAAAGCCTAATGTTCGTAATTTTACGTACGCCACCTCGACTTGACCCGAGGTGGGCCCCCAATTTCCGAGATTTTTTTTCCTCGTTGACTTAATTGACTTATTTTGAGCGATATGCAAGTACGACTTTTGACTAAGTTCCGAGTATTAAAAAGTGATCGTTTTGACTATTCCATTGAGTTCTATAATATATTTTGCCATGTACAAATGATCCCAAAGGTTTTGTCTTTGACATAATTCGTCGCAACTCCGAAAGGTATGATCTATGGCTATTGTCTGATTTCCTTTAAATGATCTATCGTCTGGATGGTTCTTTCGAGTCTTGGAAAACATTGTATGTTTTATATTGCATATGGTTTTCTCACTACTCTGCTCGTGCAAGCTTAATATGTCTTTCACCGAGTCCCGGGCCGGGTATGTATTCGTGCACAGTTTCATTGCATTGTTCACCGAGTCCCTCACTAGAGGGCCGGGTACGCTATATATATATACATATATGATGATACGATGATGTGATGATATGGGGATGGCGGCCAGGATGGCACTTGATGATCCTATTCACCGAGTCCCTCACTAGAGGGCCGGGTACGGCATATGCATATGATTACATGATTACTATACATGATGTTTATATGATTTATTTACCGAGTCCCTCCTTTGGAGGGCGAATACGTTATATGTGCATAATGACTTGATGGTATGATATGGATATACATGATATATGATTCGCGAGCAAGTTTTGATTTACGATTTCTATACTTAATTTGATATAGTCCGGTTCGGTTATGGTTCTATTTATTGTATGCTTTACATACTCGGTACGTATTAAATCGTCACCCCGGCACTATTCGGGGGCTGCGTTTGATGCCGCGCGGTACGGATACTCGATTGGGTGAGCCGCCGGCTTAGGATCTCGGCGATTTCGGAGAGCTCCCTTGTCCGGAGCTCAGATTTTGGTACAGACTCTTTTGTTACGTGTGTACATATTTATTCAGGGTACGGCGGGGCCCTGTCCCGTCATATGGTTCTGCTATTACTGTTAGAGGCCTGTAGACATGAACGTGGGTTGTGGGTAGCACTATTCCATTATGTTTGTGTTCTGTATATCCTCGATCGTATATATGGTATATGTATGTATATGTGTACGCAATGTCGTGCCTTTTTGTATGAATAAGTTCCTATTTTGCTTGCTATGCTCTGGGTATTATTGGTAGGTGGGTACGAGTGCCCAGTTCGGGCACTAGTCACGGCCTACGGGGCTGGGTCGTGACATATTGGGTAGTATATCAGCAGGTTCTTGCAAGGTTTTTTAGGAGCAGTAAAGAGGATTGCAGATCTAGACACTAGTCTTCTTGGTTGAACTTGTATTCCTAAACAGGAAGGGGATTTTGGTTTTAGATCACTTTTTGATGTTTCAAAAGCTCTATGTGTCAAGTTATGGTGTAGGTTTAGAACATCAAACTCCCAGTGGGCTAATTTTCTATAGAACAAATACTGTAAGAAATAGTATCCTCAGTATATGCAATGGAAGGGGGACCACAAGTTTGGAGGATGATTCTTGAAGCAAGGGACAACATTGAGCAGGAAATTTGGTGGGAAACTAAGAATGGTACTTCAAATGTTTGGTTTGATAATTGGACTAGACTAGGGGCATTGTACTATGTGTTACCACAACAATTTTCTATTGATGAAAGTGTGGAGGATGTTAAGGATCCTATGGTTAAAGGTGATTGGGATACAATGAAATTACAACAACTGTTTCCTGGTAAGATTGTTGATCATATTTTAGCAGAATTGGAGATTAAGGAACATTCAGAACTTTAGGATAAGCCTTGGTGGATGATGGCTAGCACTGGCAAGTTTACTGTTGCTAGTGCATGGGAATTATTAAGACATAAATCTCATTCTTCTGAGATATACAAGAATATGTGGATCAAAGTTGTTCCTTTCAAAATTTCATTTTTGTTATGGAGGTTGTGGAAGTTTAAAATTCTTGTTGTGAAGTGTTGGCCAGCATAGGGATTTATGTGGTTTCTAGGTGTTGCTGCTGCAGAAAACCTCAACAAGAGACTATAGATCACATGTTTCTACCTGGGGATTTCGCAGTTTCTGTGTGGTTAGTGTTTAACAATGTTGTTGGGATTAACTTTTGTTGCAGACATGTGAAACAAGTAGTGAGAACTTGGTGGGAGGCTTCACGTCATTACAAACTGAGGCCAATTTACAAAGTTATCACAACAATAATCATGTGGCAAATATGGAAGTGGAGGAATACAAAACTGCATGGAGGTTCTATGTCTGTATACAAGGTGTTGCGTGAGATTATATGAACATTTATTTATTATGCAGGGTTAGATTTCCTCTCAAACAAGATATTCCAAGGAAATGGCCAGATATTATAGATTTCTTTGAAAAGTTTAGGCCAAGACTCAGTTGCAGATCGGTGATGTGGGAATTGTCATCAAGAGTATGGTTTAAGTGTAACTGTGATGGAGCAGCTAAAGGAAATCCTGGACCAAGTGATACAACCTTTTGTGTTAGAGATGAGAATGGGGATTTAATACATGCTGTAGGAAAGAAAATTCCTGATGAAAATAACCTTGTTGCAGAGGCAGTTGCTATTAGAAGAGGTGTTGAATGCTGCACAAATAATCATATATTCCTCTTGTATTAGAAACAGATTCTCTGGCAATGAAGAAGTTTATATAGGAGAATGGGAAGTGCCTTCGAGCATCGTGATGTTAGTGAATGAAATTAACAGAATGATGAGAGGTCGTTCAGTGCTAGTGGAACACATATACAGAGAAGGAAATGGTCTAGCATATTATTTGGCTAACTTTGTTTTTGATTTTGCAGGTATTCAGCAGTTTAGCAGTTTTCAGGAGTTGCCATCCATGGCTAAGAAGATTCTTAACACTCCTAAATCTCATATCCCAAATCTGAGAATCAGATATGCTCATGATACAATATATCAACAAAACTGAGGAAACATAGCTTGAATATTGTAGCTAATTGCTTATGAGTACCAGCTGCTGATTTAAAGTGCCATTGATTTAATGTTTTGGTTATGGGTTTTAGTGAAAACAGTTCTGGAGATTCAGTATGGGTGGTATTAGTGTATATACATGTTCATCCCCATGCAGAAAATTCTCAAGTTTTAACTGAAATCACAGAACCAGTTTCTTGAACCATGGCACGATGTCTACATGCTGATTTGTTTAGCTGGTGTTGGAAATTGAACTAAGACTTGACAACTGTCCTGGAAGCCTGAATGATATTCAACTGACTTTGTTTCATACCACCTGGTGAGAACTTGGGGGTGTGATAGATTGAAGAAAGTCAAGGCACCAAGATTAGTAGCTCAATTATCATGTTTAGTTTCTTTGCTATTAGCTATTTTGTTGTTTTATTATTCTTTCTTCATTTTTTCTCTCCAGTTTTTGGAGTAGCTTTTTTGCACAAAACATTTTGTCTTTTAATAAACTCCCATCACTCTGTGGTGGTTTAATTAAAAAAAAAAAAAAAAGTGTGTATAATTAGATTATGAAAAAAAAATTAGAAAAAATAATCATTTTTAAAAAAAAATAAAGGAAATTAGAAAATAAGAAATAAGAAAAGTTTGATTTATAAAAATTTATTTTCTATTAATTTAGGTTTTAATAAATAACCTAGTATTGTAGTATTTTTCTTAATTTCTTCTTGTTGTAGTCTAATTATTTATCTTTGCGATATTTTTATTAGTCTAAAAATAATTAGCTACTATTTTTATTTTTATTTTTAAAAATAAAATACAAAATAAAAAAGAAAGAACAAAATTAACAAAAAGTTAAAGAAATAAAAAGAAAAGAACAACGAAATTGAAAGAAATGGATAAAAAGCTACAAAGTACTGCAAGTCAGAAAAAGGAAAGGTCGACTACTGACATCATGATCATGATTACGGGTGTACATAGGTCGGGTTGGTTTGGTTTTTTTCTTTACCAAACCAAGCCAAAGGTGTCGGGTTTTAATATTTATAAACCAAACCAAACCAGTAATAGTTGAGTTTTTCAACTTCGGATTTTCTCGAGTTTTTCAAATTTCTCGGGTTTTTGTGGTTCAATGTGAAGCGGCAGTAGGATATTCCCAAAATTGCTAGTATTAGGAATACACTAAAAAAGCATGTGGAGTAATTTTCAACAAACTGTGTGTTATAGCCCGTATTTTATACGTTTGGGAAATTTCGAAGTCGACGTGGAAAGTTAAGGACAAGACTATGTTCAAAAACTATTTTGATACATTAGTAGGTTATGAGTATTATTTATGAACGTTGGTAGTATGGAAATAATGAGAAAGGTTAAGGGTAAAAAGGAAAATTCGGAAAAGGGTTCATGGAGAATATGGATATTTGAGTGTGGCCGTGTAGATCCTTGCATGGTATGGAAGTAATGAATCCATTCTTGTGTAGTATTTTAATTGTATTGTTATGTATTTTATGATGAAATGAATGAAAAGCATGGAAAAATAGAAGTTGTGGAGGTGGCCGTGTATGTATTGTGTTGACCGTGGGTGTGAGTTGTGTTGTAGGGAAAAGAATGGATAAATTTTATATAGTATGTTGTTGTTGTTGAAATGTATAGAAAATGGATGAAAAATGCATGAACATATGTATGTAGTACGTTGGCTGAATGGAGTAGTGTAGTATAGAGGTAATGAATTAATTTTATGAAGTATGTTGTTTGCTAGTATGATGTTAAGATATGAATGAAATAAACGAGAATATGCATATTGCATGTTGGCCGAACATATGGGTGGTGTAGAAGAAAATGAAACGATTCTATTTAGTACTTTGATTGTTATGGTGTTGTTGGAATATTGATCACAAGGTAGTTATTGTTTCTATTGGAATTGGAAAGTCTTGAAGGAAGTAGTATATTGATTGAGATTGTTAATGTGATTGTTGGTATGTTGTTAATTTGGCCGGGTTGCATTTCCGGGGTGTTGGTTGATTGAAATCGGCCAAGTTTAACTTGGTGGCATGGTGTAGGTACAGGGGAAGTGCTGCCGAAATTTCGGTAGCCAAATGTCATTTAAGAATCCAACTCCAAAATGCACTAACCAAGATTTGGTAAACTTGACCAAGTGGAAAATTTTGGCGGATTTGCAACGCGGACTTGGAGTAGCGGATGGAGCGGAAAGAGGTATGTAAGACTTCATTTCCTTTCTTTGGCATGTCTTAGACGCGTAGGCTTGATTTCGCGCCTCGGGGGCTTTCCTAACTCTAGAAATCCGAGATTGAAAATTTGTTACTATTCACTCAGTAGAATTGAACCAAAAGTGCTTGAATAGTGAAAGAAAGGTCGAAACACCCTAGGACTTGCAAGAATAAGACCCGATCACCCTAAGACTTCCATAAGAGACATTATGAAACGTATCATACGTAAATTGTGTACGCCGCCTCATTCGACCGAGGCGGGCCCACAACTCCCGGATTCCCTCTTATTGTTCCATTAGGTTTATTTCCGTACTATAGGCAATGAAAGTTTTTGGTTATCATTCCTATTACAAAACAATGACTATTTTATTTAAACCCTTGACCCCAAAGCATGATTTTCCTTCCTAAAAGTTTACAAATGTTTTTCAAATTATTCATTTTTCTTCAAAAACCAAGTTTTATAATATTGAAAGTCCTGCTGACTAAAATGACGACCATAGTCCTACGATGATAATAATGATGCCAGGAATAAGAAAGGTATATGACGATAGTAGCCAAGGCTACGTCTTTCAATGGCTATGACGATGTTAAAAATGAGAACGATACTATGATGACTACGATGAGAATGATCTTATGTTTAAAGGTTCCAAAGTATATGAAATGTTGCCCTATGATCCTATTCTATGCTTGTCCATGAAGTTACTCTCCATTGATAGTCTCGCCTTATTATTAGTTCTTTCAGGGTGAGATAAAGCGCTCGTGGTTATTCCATAATAAAATCGGAGGTTATCGACCTTACGTCACTCCGATAGAGTCATGGCTTTTCTTTGGGCTCCCTTGCATGCTATGCTATGATATATGTATATATATGTATATGGGGAAGATGGGGAGCAGGGCAGTGCGCTATAGACGCTGGGTTGCACACGGTACATGTAGCCGTATCTATCATGATATCATCCCGGACGCGGGATGCCCGGACGCGGGATATATATACACTTGTGGTTAAATGGATCGGCTGCCGACGCCTCGGCAATATACCATGCTATATTTTATACATATATGAAAAAGAAATGTTTCTCAATGACAGCTTAGCATGCATGGCATCCGCCCCCAGGGGCACTTATATGTACAGGTTATTCTTTTATCCTATGATACAGTTTATATTTCCATACAGTTACTACTCATGCACAGGTTACAGTTTTACACGCGATATGCATTACTACTCTTATTATGTTGTTAATGCCGTGCGGTTCGACATACTCGCACATTGCTCGTACCGACCCCTCTTCTTCGGGGGCTGGGTGTCATGCCGCAGCAGTACTCCCCGCACGGACAGAAGCCGCACGAAGACGATCCAGCGAAGTTGGCAAGCTCCACCTAGTCCTGGAGTGAAGCCGAGTCAGAGCCCTATGTCATGAAGTTGTGTACGAGTTAGAGACTTTCCAGACAGAGTCGTGGGGTCCAGGAGTTAGTTTGTATCGTGACACCAGTCTTGTACAGTTATATATATATATATCTTATTTGATACAAGAGTCTTATTATGTGTACTTGGCTTAGAAAAAAATTTCCAAAACAAGGCATAGTGGCTCACGGTTCGGCCGTCTTGGCCACTGGGTCGGGTGCCCATCACACCCTGATCAAGATTGGGGTGTGACACTGTGAGTGATGCCTCTCCTCTGCACTCACCAAACTAAACACATAAGAATTTTTTTTTTTAATCAAAACTACCCAAAATGGTGGGGATTTATTCCATCAAATTATTTATGAAGGAATCCGGTGTGATGATGTAGATGAATGCAGAAATGGTAACGATTTTAAAAGTGGAAAAAGCGAACTATGATCAAAACATTAATACCACATAAACCCGCATCATACCAGTAAATAAACCAAAGATCCTTGATTTGTATCCTCTTTCACACCATCAAGTCTCTCACAAGTGTGGAATGAATCAAATTCCTTGAAATTAACTCTTCGTAATCCTCGATGAAGCAGTTCATGATTTCTATTAATCCATGATCTTAGCTAGCATAGCATATGAATTGAAAATGTATTTAAATACGAGTCTATCGTTTGTAATCCGATGCATTTGGAATCAAATCGACGAAGTTCAACCATAATACTAATATTTTTTTAGCAGTATTGAACCAAACTTAATACCACACGCTAAAAACAAGGTTATTTCTAGTTGCATTGCCCTTTCATTCATCAGATTCATGTATCAAGAAAGCACATGAAATACCAGTTTAGAAACTGTTTCTGTTGTTGATCTAATTCGAAGTTTGGTATTTGACTTTTATCCACGTCGATCAATCTCCTTCCTACGAGTCGGAATATCTCAAACCTGGGATAGTAGTGAATTGTACTCGCAAAATCAAAAACCAAGTTAGTGAAATACATCTAAGCACATAGCTCTTCTATATATGCACCACTGATACATCTTTGTCCTTCATCCATCCTATAATCCTCACTATCAAAACAACATTCCATGGCACCTCCCAAATGCCATCCAATATCTTTTGCATTGTAAGTGAATTAGTTTCCACTGTTAATGGCAATAAATCATGCAAAACACAGTACTTAATCCCTTCTTCAATGGCCACAGCTTCAACAACAAGATTTGTAGTATCAGATAACAATTGTTATCTTCCCATTGCATATACAAACTCTCCTGAACTATCTCTAATACAAAAGGTCAATAACCAGTTCCCCGGAATTCCTTTAAGCACCATCACTGCCGTATTTAAAGCATCCGCTTCTCCTCGAAAATTCTGTTTCTACCGTTTATAAGTTAATGGCATCCCTAGCTTCTTTTAAAAACTAAACTATAATAGGCCAACTTTTTGGCATATTCTCATACCCAAGGATAGTCTTTTTCATAGCATATATGATGTTTTCGTTGATCTCATGAATGACCTTAGTATGAGAAACTGTTCCTCCATGCCTCATGGTATTCCTGCCCTTCTATATTTGCCACAAAACAAAAGCAGGAATTGCTTGATATAATGGTTTCAACCTTGCAATAGTATGAACATTTCACCAACACAACCAGACCGCTTAATCAGAGAAAAGTGCCCAATACACCGTCATGAAATTTAAAAATAATGCCATACTTTAGTCGTTAAAAGGACCTCAGAACGAAAACGTGATTCAATACGGTTTCCCACCGAGTTCGAGGCATCAACATCTTGAGACTATGTTGATTCTCATTCTCATCAGCATTTCATCTATAGCTAGCTTCGAAAACCAAACTCACCATAAGAAAAAAGAGATTTTGTATGGCAAGCCTTTAATCCAGAATTTGTCACAGAAATATGATAATTGATTCCTTTGTCTCAACTTCTCCCATGCACTTTTAACTGTGTACTTACCAGAACTTGTTAGCATCCACCGTGGCCTATCTATCTTAGTTGTTCTCACAAAATGTCCCAGCTCCTTTCTCACCTGATCAACAATATCAGCTGGTAACACATCATGTAACTTTGCATAGTTCCAATGACTTTCACTCATCAACTCTTCAAGCTCTTCTCCTATAACATCATTCTGAGGTTGAATAGATATCAAATCAAGTGTGTGGCACCTAGTTTAGACCAATTATCAAACCAAGATTAAAGAAGAACTGTTCTTGTGGTTCCCACCAAATACCATGTTCCATTCATCTCCTCTTTCACTCTAACCACAAATTTCTTACCAACCTCTTACAATATTTGTTCCACATAAAATTACACCATAATGTATCATTGTCCCGAATCTCCACTAAAGTTTAGCAAACAATGCTTTGAGACATTTATATGATCTAAGCTCCAACCCTTTTTCATTCTTTAGATAGCATAAATTTTCCTATTAATACTAAAGGCTGTTTTTCCTTTTCCTTAGTTTGCTAAAAGAATCTATCAATAGCTTATGGATCCTTAACGACACACTTTGGGAGGCACCATAGCATACATTAAATAATTAGGATGCTTTGTAACACAGCATGCATATCAACACTTGCTTTTTCTCTAAAGGATAATAATTTGCTCTCTCTAAGCCTAAGAATTTGTCTCATTTTCTTCTATCATGTCTTTATAATTAGCTTTCGCTTTCAGCATGAAAGACAGGACATCCTAACAGTAACTGAATTCTCCTATGCTGAAACTTGTTATTTGTTGTACCTCCTTATCTAACACAATAGCTACCTTCTATACATAAAACAAATTTCTCTTGTTCAGATTCCGTCCATATACTCTCTCATATTCATGCAAAATAGACATAATCATCTCTAAGGAAACTTTATCAGCAGATGCAAATATGAAGTATCATCTGTGATGACAGATGATTCAATTATGCACTCCACTTTGGCATTCCAGATCCTATAAAGCCTGCTTTTCAACAGCAGTTAAGAGTCATGGGGATGTGTGAGCTTTCAGCATTAGAATAAGGTGTGTTGGTGGAGATGAGGATCTCCTCGCTCGATCCCTCTTTAGCGGAATGGAAAAACCAAACGATCGTCTATTAATGAGAATGGAATACTAATTATTAGCAATTAATCTGCATACCTATGTCACATACTTTCCGTAATTCCATTTTCTTCAGGAACTTTGTACTAGAAAACCCAAGAAATCCTATCATAAGACTTTTCCATATCAAGATTTAGGATAACATTAGTGCTAGAAGCCTTCTCTCTTTCTAATAAAAGCAACCAATTCTTGAGTAAGCAGCACATTCTCATTAATATTTCTACTCTTCACAAATCTGCATCGATTTGGAGATTTTTGTAGGTAGATTACTTTACTTTGTCATGCATCAGCCCGGAAATAACTTTTGTTTATGAAATTGCTGGGAGGTCGATTGGTCTCAAGTCGAAAGTGTCGATTGTTTCTTTCTTAGGCAGAGGACCGCATTTCAGTACGAGTTACCGACTTTGGTAAAGTTTGTCTCGCATAAACACGTCGATCACATTATACACATCAAGACTAACTATATTCCAACACCTTTGGTAAAAGACACTGTGAGAAACCATCGTGTCCACAAGCACTAAGCACCCTATAATGTAAAACAGCATTTTTCACCTTCAAGAGTTGGCTTAGCATAAAAAAGTATTTTTGCCCTTCCGACATTTTTTCTGTGAATGTTCTCCCGCTAGGTTTCCAACCTCAACTACCATCTTGAGAAAATCGATTCGTGTAATGAACATTCCCGTAGCAATATCATCCATATTATCAACCATTCTCCATCAAAGATTTTGTATTATGGTAAGCAACAACTCTCTTTTCTTTACTTTGTCACAATACCCAACTGAATGGCCGTGACGAGCGCCTTACCATTACTAATTGCGCATCCTAAAGTCGTACTTGCTATATACGTAATAACCGGCTACCATTTTCTAACTTATAACTGAATGATAGCATCTACTGTAAAATTTATACCAAAAACTCTACCTCAATAACTCATAAACAGTTCGAAGGGATATATATATATGTAGGCACGCGCGTTGTGCCGACGACACCGCCAGCTCGACAGGCCATTATACGGTATCGTACATAAAATAAGGGACCACAAAGCTACATGATGCTCCCACTATACACAACTGTCTGCAGACCTCTATGGAATATAAACTATAGAAAAGACAGGATAAGGCCTTGCCATACCCACATATCTACATAGCAAAATAGCATACCAAAAATACAAGGGCCCTGACTGGAATTTGACAAGACCGACCGCGGCCGAGAAGAGATCCTACCGGTTCCAGATTATTTAGTTAGTTACTCGATCTTATGAAGGCTATGCGCATCCACAAGAAAGATGTCACACTTGGGTCGAAGGTACCAGTATGGGCGTTAAATACCGCATAACCGTAGTAATGAACATAATACGAGATAAAACAGACAAGATGTATATCCGATTGCCCTTTATAAGGCGGATATCATGCATGCAAACTTTAACTTCTTTTAAATAACATAATAAATACATACAAATAAACTGCCCAATTATATGCACTATGGGTTACACGTCTACTTATTTGTGCACTTGCAGTTATCATCATTAACCCGCGTCCAGGGCTTAAGCTGCCCACTACAGTGGTGTGTCTGCCCGGCCGCCTATTGGGCGGCATGGTGTTATACTGCCCGGCCATGTAGGCACAGTGTTATTAAAATACATACATATATATAAAGCATGCATGAGAGCCCAATTAAAAGTTACAACTCTATATGAGGACGTAAGGTCGGGTAACCTCCGATTATATTATGGAACAATCATCATCGCTATACCTCACCTTGAAGGAACAAGTAATATAAGGTGAGATCAACAATAATGAATGAAATCAAGAAAATCATGAAATAAACTCAATAATTTCATAATAGCATTAAAATCATAAGCTTTGGAATTTCTAGACTTTAAAATCATCATAGAAGGCATCTCATCTTTAGTATCATAAGAAGCTTTTCAGAATCATGAACTTCTAACTTTTGGAAGTAAGAATCTTATGGAAACACATATGGAATCATAACGTAGGAATCATGCCTTTTGAAAGGAAGGGACTAGCCTTACACTACAAGAAAGTATAGAAATCATAACAAAAAATTTTATATTTGGCAACAACTCAGTTTTATTGTTGGCAAATGATTTTTTTGTTGCCAAAGAATTTAATTTTGTTGTCATAGTATTGATTATTGTTGCAAAAAGTACTTTTGGTAACAAAAAAAAAAGTTGTTGCACGTTATTGCAATAACAGCCGTTGGGAAAAGTTCATGCAACAAATTTTTTTTTTTGTTGCCAAAAGTACTTTTTGCAACAATAATCAATACTATGGCAACAAAAAAAAAATTATTGCCAAATATAGTTTTTCTTGTAGTGTTAACATACCTTTCAGTCTCCTTAGCGACTCAATGATTATCCTTCCAAGCTCGTAAGTCTACATATAAACCATTTATACTATTGTTAGGCTCAAGGTCATACGCCCATCTCAATTTCTTAATTTAATTCCATTTAGAATCTGCCAAAATTCGGGCAGCATCTCCCCTGTTTATATGCCTAGCCCGAAATCATAATTCAACAACCAACAATAACAACAACAATACCAACATCAACAACATCATTACCAACACCACTATACGACGCAAAACATCTCACACGATGTTTTCCAAATTCTTCAACTAACCAACTCATTATACGACTGTTTAATAGTTTTACCTTTGTAAATAAACCGAAACTAATATTAATAAGGAGAGATTCATACCTCACTCCCTCTCTTATTACAATATCTTCACTTTCCACCTTGAATTTGAACCAAAACTCGTCGCTATACGATTTTATAATCGCAATTGTACGCTGTGTGGACCAAAATCAGGGATTCTACTCGATTTGTGTTAAAATTTGGTGTGTGGAAGTTGGTGGAAGTTTCCAGAAAATTTGGGAAGCTTGGAGGATGTTTGAATGAGAAAATAAGGGGGTAACCCCTTTTTATAACATTTAGGCTCGACTTGCACCGACCTAAAAAGTACCCAGCGCGAACGCGCATTCGCGCTGGGTAGTGGCGCGTTCGCGCTGGGTTGTCTGTCACCCCTTCTGCGTGTTCGTGCAGAGCATTTTCCTGGCCTTCCAGCTCAGCTTGTAACGTCCATAGCTCCTTCCTCCGATACCATATCGATGAGCGGTCTATTGCATTGAAAACTAGACTTCATGAACTTCACTTTAGGCTTTTGCTTTGCCTCAAAAATCCTCGTATACTAAAAGATATTCTTCCTCCAAGTTGGGCCAAAATTTCCCTTCACATTTTCTCCAAAGTTTCAACAAACTTACTTTCCTTGATTCACTTGTCCTCCAATCCTTCCGTAACTTATTATATAAGCTTAAACCCTCATAACCCTGAGATAAATGCATATAATCTCGTATGTATCCTTAAAGGCAACTCCAAAGTCTATACTTGAAATGACCAGCACTTACGAATTTCAACATGCGGAACTACGGGGTGTAGCACTTTTACAAGACTATGAAAATATCTTGTATTTCTGTCTCCTTCTGAATACCATTGGATGCCTGCTTTTTGTCTCCAAAACTCTTCCTCAAAATGCGTATATCTTTGAATTCAAAGATGTGCCTCTACCGCAACACCACTCTATTTTCTTCTGATGGATCTTCCTCAAACAGTCGTTCCTTGATCTTTACAATATCCTCTCTAATTGTCAGCTATTTGAACAAGTCTCCAAAAGTATCTCTACTTCACCTAGATAATTCAGCTTTTAGACTTTTCATTTTTAGTTTGAAGGTGATGAAAGGATCACCTATAAACTCAGTTCTCCAATGTTGCTCCACTTCATCCATGAATGAATCATGATCCAACCAGAATTTCAAAAATCTAAAATGCTTCTGATATTGTTGAGCCTGTTCACTCGCTGGCAGCAGAAGTGGAGCATGATCTGAGCCAGTTCTTGACAAATGTTCCATGCTCAAATTTTTAAACCAATCGTGATATTGATAATTAACCTCCAATCTTTTAAAGATGCAATCCTGCCCAGCTCTACCATTCCACCATGTAAAAGGAATTCCTCTAAATTCAACTTCAGCAAGTTCACAAGAATTCATACAAAATGCAAAATCTTCATATTCTAAAGGATTACACTGGTACACCGCCTATTTTTTCCTCCTCATTCATAATGACATTGAAATCTCCTCCTACCATCCATGGAAAATTCATAGAACTTGCCAAGGTATATATACTATCCCACAAATCTAGTCTTTCAATAGAACCACACTTCGCATACACCAAAGTGGAGATAAGATGTTTACCACTATCTTGAAAGAGAAGCTTAATAGTCACCTGTTGATCAGTGTCCATTAAGACTTCCACATCAATACCATCAGCAACAAAATACCAAATCTTACCATTACAATTATGATTAGCAGTATGCATACCCAACCTTCTCTTGTATCTGTTAATATGCCTTGATTGTTGAAAAGGCTACAATAAAGCTATGAGGACAAACTTATGATGTTTGTGCAACATTTGAACTCTATGGAAAGCCTTCTGAGTATTGATTGACCTGATATTCCAAATGAAGGTTTTCATCATTGGAAATTAGATTTACTAGCAGCATATCTCTTTGGAAGAATCCTAGATGGTTGTAAATCTCCATCACCTTTGGATCCTAGTTGAACTTTCTTTCCTTGGACTTAAGCGGACTCAATTTCTCCTCCATTCTTGATCTTTATGCCCTTTTTAGATTTTTTGACTTCCTTGTGAATCACATCAGCCACTTTAGATATATCAGTCTTATGCTGCAGTAAATCCTCTTCTTCTATTCTGTTGGAATCTGAATCCTTGCATGCATGATTCTTCAAAACCTCCCCTTCATTACTTATATCCATCCTATTCAAATCATGAGAGATTAGTGCATGTAACTCTTTAATTGGAGATGATTTTGTAGTGACAGACACCATTTGATTATTCTCCTTCATCACCAGAATGGCAGTATTAGACATCTTGACACTGTCTTCTTTAGAAGGTGGATAACAACTAGTAGCACAAGCTTTCTCAATTGGACTTCCTTGTGACTTCTCAACTGCATCATCTGTACTTACTAGTCTGTTTTCCTTCTCTGCATCTACTGAAGTCATAGCCAAAACTTCATCATTCAAACTGGCATTGTCAACAATATAGTCATCCTTGACAACAATAGTATTGCTATTCTCCATTCCTGTTACATCCATCACTTCATTGGCAATGCGAACTTCTGGACTACATCCTTTCATCACTACTGGATCCTTTCTCTCCTCTTCAATCTCTTCCCCCTGATGAAGTACTAGGTCTAGCCGTGAGAAATCCAAAACATCATGTGCAGGCTCTTGTTCCTCATGATTCTATAGATGAATCACACCTGACTCTTCATTATCTATTGTAATCTGATCAATAATGATCTCCTCCTTTTTCTCACCTGCTTTCTTTATAGTATCAACCTCGCACTCATCAGCATTAACCTTATATTCCAGTTGAGCAACATCTTCATCTTTTTGAATATCCTTCCCACTCTCCACATCACTTGATCCCGAAATTTGCATTGCTTGTATTGCCACATCTTCTGCCACTTCAATTGGAAAGGATGAAGAACTTTTAATAGTAGCATCCACCCCTTTCTCCTGCTCTTCACTAGTAGATTGAGAACATTCAGAGATGTCTACAACCGGATTAACTTTCTTTTCTACCCAATCCTTTGTACCCACATCAGTATTTTGCTCTACTTGATCATCAACACCTTGGTTAGCACCATTTTCTGCATTGCAAATAATCACCTTTGCTTCATTATTAACTTTGCTTGATTCCTCCTCCTCATTGATTATTGTTAGGACATCAAACTTGTTTATGCTAACCACTAAACCTTGAATCTCTTCTTTGTTACCTTCAGCACCAATGACTACTATTTTCAGCTATGTTATTGTCACGACCCAACCCCGTGGGCCGTGACTAGTGCCCGATCTGGGCACCCACACACTTCCTCAGATAATATCAAACACATCCAGGTATATAACAGAAGCCGACAAGGCTGTGTTTCAAATTTATAAAATTTTCAGAAAATTTCGACAGAGTTTCCTTTGTTTTACGGACTATCCAAAATAACCCTGCACGCAGAAAATACCAACAAAGGCCACATAGGGCCAACAAGACAACATATATACATAGGCGGGCCGACAAGGCCGCCACGGCGAATGGGATCGCCCAAACACAACATATACAAACACACCTGTACAGAATGGCCATAACCCACAAACATGTCCACGGACCTCTAAACGGACGGAGTACGTAATCATATGACGGGACAGGCCCCGCCGTACCCCCGAACGAATATATACAATGCAACGAACGAATATATATACCAAAAGTAGGCTCCGGAATAAGTGGGGAGCACTCCAAATAAAGAAGAAGGTGTCCTAAACCGGTGGATCACCTGTGCCGTGCGTCCGTACCGCGGCATGAAACCCCCCCCCCCCCCCCCCCGAAGAAAAGGGGTCGCACGAAATATGTACCGAGTATGCAAAGTAGGAAATGTAGTATACAAATCGAGTCACAATCGAAATGAGGTAGAAAGTAAATGCATTTCCAAAATATCAAAATGTTACTTCAAATATAATTCATGCATAGGGCACAGAAATATGGTCTTCATCGTCATGGCGCCATAACACAAGATAACCGCAGAAAGTTTCAAATCTCCGTATCCCCGTCACATATCATACACAACATATCGCCATACACAAGATAACACCAAATATAGTGGAACCCGGCCCTCGAGCGAGGAGCTCGGTGAACCATAAACACAGCATAACACCGGAGTATATCATAATGCGCACAACGACAGAACCGGCCCGGGACTCGGCGAAGGATATAACAGAATGCACGAACGGAGTAGTGAGGGATCATATGCATCAAATCATTGTCATAATCTAAAAGATAAGTAAAATAGTCATATTGGAAATCGAAATAATAATTACAACATTTTCTTTCAAAAGTTATCGAAATTACATAAAAGGGCGTCGCGGGACCCACAGACGGGTGTAGACCCGAGCTGGGCCCGCCTATGAAAAACATACTCATTCTATATCATGCAATCTCCCACGAAAATCTCAAAGAAATCCGAGCTTTTCTGTGAAAGTTATGAACGTTTGTAATCGTTGAATCGTTTAAGAATAAACTCTAAAAAAAAAAATCAGCTTTCATGTAGCCTTTGCACTTATAAATTCCAAGGTCATAGGGATCAATATTTTGTCATATCAACACAAGAATACCAAGGAACAAATGCGAATCATAGTCATGCTCGGATTGCGAGAATAGAGTTTTCTCGAGGCTCGTATTATAGCCTATTTTAACTAAGGCATGCCAAAAAAAGAAAGGTTGCTTTACATACCTCAAACGCTCTCCAATATACTCCAAATTCAAGATAAATCCAACCTACGATTCGGGCTGCCCAAGGTCTACAAACAAGTCATGAAATGCCAAACATTAGCTAAAGACTTTTTGGGCATTTAATTCCAAATTTGCCCTTAATTCTACAGAAATTTGGGCAGCATTTCCCCTGTAAATAGGCCACCCCGAGAATTTAACTCGGCCAAATCAATCAACAACAACAACAATAACCAACCTAGCAACATTTATAATCAATCCGAAAGGAAATGCAACAATAATAGCTCTCTTTTTCCATCATTCAACAACATTCATAATTTCAATTCAACGGCTTACCTTCAAGCCAACATCGACGCTTATACATTCAACTACTAACCCGAACCCATACCAACAATATTTAAAGACATTCTAAGCAATTCATACAACATTTCCAACAATCCAAAAATTGTTCCAATCCACCCGAAAACAGCCCCCAAACCAAGAACCTCACTTTAACCCATTCCTTATTTCCAAATCATGATTTGCATCCACAATTCACATTCTAACAATGCTATTCTCATCCATATATAAACTACATTAAATGCACAATAGTCTCCAAATCAGTCCGCAACAACTACACATCAATTTGAGTCATTAAACATTCATTTCCAACATAGAATTCATAACGACGACGCTAAAACATTAAGCGATATCAATTCGTTCATTGTCATATAATATGACCCATTTCGACCAACACTACACATATACATATATGGATGATTCTCAATCGTTCTTCACCTTACAATGATCATAATAAACTAACTAGGCATTAATTCATAGTTTCAACACAACACAACACACACCCATTTGCACGGCTCAAGTACCACACGCACAACTAACTTCCAACATTCCATATTTCATGATTTTCCTCCATTATAAAATACTACAACAAGCATACAACCTTTATAAGATACAAAACATAATCAAATCTTACCTTTTCTCTTCAATTCCACAATATGCTAGGGTTTCCCAAGGATGAAAATTAGCGGGTTGATCGCTCCAACGACGCCTCCACGCTACTTAGGGACCTCAATATAGTGGGTTTACATCAATGGAATAATTTTGGAAGAGCTAGAAATGGGGGTTGGTTTTCTTGGTTCTTGGCCGAGAACCCCCTTGTGGTGTTCTTCAATCTTCAATTTTTTTTCTAAGTGTTGTGAAAGAGAATGAAGACTAGTAAGTCATCTTTTACCATTTAAATGAAGTGTACACTTGTCCCTTGGCCCACACCATGTGTTGTTCCAATTAAAATTGAACACACTTTGTGTGGGCCAACTCCACACTACACGGCTAGCCATGGAAAAATGGATGACTTTTCCAACTTCCAATTTTTATCACTTTTGGTCCCAAATTCTCCTAATTATTCCATACCAACAAATTCATGAACAACTTATGTCTTAAAAAAAAATCAAAGGTCAAAAATCCCCGACTTGTATCCCGGAATAGTTTTGTCCTTAACTTATCATAATTAATCCGGATTGTTCCAATGTACAAAAATACAGGTTCTAACAGTTATCCCCTCCCTTTGATCTACACACCTCTTTGAACCAGGAAAAGTCACAATCATACCACTAGATAGCACCTTAGGAACAAACTTCTGAATAGGTTTATGCCATCCTCTATATCTACGCTTATTCTCCTGATTCTTTTGCTCATGCCTTGGTTCCTCCATCTTCTCCTTATCTACAACTTGATCAGAAATTTTATCATCAACAACTTGATCAGTAGATTTGTCAATATCAAGATGTAAAACTCGACATTCATCATTAGAGTGTCCTCGTAACATGCATTCAGTACAATAATTGGGAAGATGATATCAATTTTCACTTTAACACTGCGACTTTCCTTAGTATCTTCATCTTCTATATCCATCATCACAAACTTAGGAAGATCTGCCAATAAATCGACTTACACTTTAACCCTAGCACAATTTGGTCGTGTTTTATTAATAGTTACTAGATCCAACTGTAAAGGTTTTCCAACAGCAGAAGCTAAAGAAAACAATGACCGCTTCACAAAGAAAGTTGGAAGAAGGTTTGGAAACGAGATCCATGCCATAGCAATCGTGGTTTCCTCATCAATCTTAAAATTTGAATCATAAATTAATTGTCTCATTTGGTAAGAAAAGCCATCCCTTGACTTAAGCCAAAATGCACTCTTAGAAGAAATTGTAATGAAATCTTCCAAACAAGTGCATCTTATTGGAACATGCCTGTTTCTAAAAAACCCTCCTTGACACTTTCCTTTAGCACCACATTGTTAAGGAATGATGGTCCTCAACTCTTCCAAATCAGGCCAACCATACGAAAACTTACCAACAATAGCGTATTGTAAGTTCTCAATCACTTCCATTCTAGCAACTTCATTTGACATCCGTTTTACTTAAGTAATACCATCAATGTATGTGATCGTCTTCAATGGGATGGGATCACACTGTGCATGGACATAACATCGGGCACATTCAATACATTCGCATAAAAAGTGGTAGGTATAGCGAGAGTAATCTGGAGAGGAGAGAGGGTGTCAGGTAACTTGGTGGATGGTAGAGGTGGGAATTGAGATGACAAAGAGGGATCAAGAGGCTAGCCAGCCGCCGTTGACAGCTAGCTGGCCAGTGGTCGGCTCCACCATAAGTGACTACATTAGGGTTAGGGTTTGCATAGGAGAGGAGAGAGAATAGAGCTTAGATTTTTTTATAAAGCACGATTTTTTTTTTGATAAACCTACAATAACGATTAGTATATGCAGCCCCACTTCTGTCACGTCCCCAACCCATGGACCGTGTCAAGTGCTCGATCACTACTGACCAAGCACCCTTAAACTCGCACTTGACATATGCTGAATAACCTGGTGGCCCATTTCTAACTCATATATGAGCGATAGCATCTGCTGCAAAATTTATGCAATAAACTCTGTCTCGAAAAACTAATAATTTATACACGTGGATATGTATATATAGGTAGACGTGCAACAGATGACAACACAGTTCGACATGGCCACTACATGCGCTGTACAGAAAATAAGAGACCACAAAGCTATAGAATATTCCCACTATATACAACTGTCTACAGGCCTCTATGGATTTTAGCCGTAGAAAGACAGGACAAGGCCCTGTTATACCCACATCTGTACACCTCATAAATAGCATACCAAAAGCTGCAGCTCTGGATCAAGTGGAGCACACTGACTGCAGCTGAGGTGATCCTACTGGTCTGGCTCATCCGAATGACTACCTGAACCTACGGGCATGAACGCATCGTCCACAAGAAGGGACATCAGTACGAATAATGTACTGAGCATGTAAGGCATGAATAACAACATAATGAAAGTATGAAGATAAAGTAATATAAAAGAGATCAACCTGTGCCTCTGAATGCCTTTTTAAGGCGGATGTCGTGCATGCTTAGCTTTTAAAAAAAAAGGACTTTTCCATATATACATATATAATATCTTGTTCGGCCGTTAAGGCGCGATAATATATCTATAGCATCTTGTCCGGCCATTAAGGTGCGGTGAAATATATATAGTACCTTGTCCGGCCATTAAGGCACGGTGAAATATATATAGTATCTTGTCTGGCCATTAAGGCGTGGTGAAATATATATAGTATCTTGTCTGTCCATTAAGGTGCGGTGAAATATATATAGCATCTTGTCCGGCCATTAAGGCGCGGTCTTGTCCTGCCATGTGGGCGCGATCTTGTCCGGCCATGTAGGCGCAGTCTTGTCCGGCCATGTAGGCGCGGTGTTATATATATATAGTATCTTGTCCGGCCATTAAGGCGCGGTGAAATATAAATAGTATCTTGTCCGGCCATTAAGGATCGGTAAGTATCTAAATTACACATATATAAATACATATGACATGCATGAGAGCCCAATTAAACGTTACTTCTCTATCAGAGTGACGTAAGGTCAGTAACCTCCAATTCATATTATGGAACAATTCTTATCTCTATATCTCACCTTGAAGGAACAAGTAACATAAGGTGAGACCAACAACAATGAATAAAATCGAGAAAATTCATGAAATAGGCTCAATAATCTCATAATAGCATTAAAATCATAAACTTGGAACCTTTAAACATAAAATTATCATTATCATTGTAATCATCATAAAGACATTCTCATCTTTAACCAAAATCACTTCAAACCCTCAACTTTTTATGGCATAATTTCCCTTTGTGTGTGCTTCCTTTGATATTATTTATTTTGGTGAAAAAAAGGGGGTATTGTCCTTTTTATAGGTGGGTAAAGTCGGTGGCACTGTAGCAGTTACTGTAGCAGCGCGGCTACTGTCAGCCTAACTTGTAACGTTCATAATTCTCTACTCCGATGTCATATCAGCAAGCGATTTGTTGCATTAGAAACTAGACTCGACGAACATCATTTTAGGTTTTTGAAACACCTTAAAACTCCTAATATACTAGGAGATATATCCCTCCAAAGTTGACCCAAAATTCTGTCAACCTTTTCTAAATTTTCGACAAACTTATTTTCTTCGATTTGCTTGATCCCGGAACCTTTAGATACTTTCTTAAAACTTGTGAAGAGTATTCATTAGCCTTATAAGGGTTCCATGACCTCTCCAAGCTTACGTTAGTTTACTTACATCGCAACCGCCGCAAAAAAAATTCGAGGTGTAACATTCCTCCCCCCTTAGGAACATTCATCCTCGAATGTTAAGCTCTTAGGGATTTCTACAAAAAATTTGCCAGAGTTTCCCCTGTAATTGTACCACTACCATCCTGTCACAACAACCCAAAATATGCAATGCCTCACAGGGCTACAACATCAATACCCATATTGGCCACACACGACCAAGAAATCATTCAAAGAAGCATCACATACCAATGGTGTCTCTGGCTGGAGCTCTTTTGTTCTCATGTACCTAATCAGAAATCAACTAGTATCCCGGTCTCGTTCTGTCCCCGTTACAGTAATCTTGCCTTATTATGTCACGGCTACTCGCCATCCTGTGAATACTCTCTTTTTCTAGCTCTTTATTTCCCTATTAGTGAGTAACTCCCTTGTTTACTCCTTCGATGCTGCCTCGAGCTATCCCTTCTTATACTCATTGGTCTTTTATACGCACTATATTTTCTCCTTATAGCTCATTGGTCAGGCTCTTTGATCCTTTACAATCTCATCATAGTTTCACTTATAATAACGCTCAAATGACTTGCAATAGCATTTCCTTGCTAATGAATCCCTATTCTTAGTGGTTAGGTTGGGTATTTCCTCACGATGATTGTTCGTATAGTTCTATAACACATGCTCTCATATTCGGCATAACCGGCAACCTATGAGATACTTTCTGATTCCTGGCGGTACTGCTATCTCGCTTTCCATAAGCGCACCGCCTTCCTTTTCTTTGGAGATTGCCAAACTACCTATAATTATCCTTTTTGTTAAAATTTCCATTTCTTCTGGCACTAAGATTCCCTTTTGATGTGACCTAATTGTTCTTTGTATCCATTCATTTCTGGATGGCTTGCAAACCTTTCCTATTCTCTTTGTTATCTTTCGGGGTATGTTACTGCATATTTAAATACGGTCAAAATTTCTCTGATACCAGCGATTTCAACCCATGGTCTAAAAACATCATATCTCACATCATTTTCTTTGACTCGTTAATTCCCCTTATTTTCCTATCATACTTTCTTTCTCATACCTGCCCCATAATATACTTATTTTCTATCCGTTTCTGTTTCCTCCTAATACATTCTCGAACTTTGGCTTTTTCAAACTAACACATTTCTTTCTTTGGAACTTTGGGAAGGTCGTAATTCATTTCAGGACTAAATATGTGTTATATCCCGTACTTTGTACGTTGGAATATTCTAAGTGGTTGCGACAAGTTATGGATAAGGCTATTCTTCCGACTTTGTTGTAAGACACAAGTTGCTTATGAATGTTGTTGGATGGAAATATTAAGGAATTTGGGGTTAAAAGTGAGTTATGGAAAGTTAGACATTTCATGAAAATTTGGTGCCATAAATGAAGTTTTTGAAACTTAAAAATTCATGAAAAAAAAAGTCATGTGGCCATGCACATGACTAGTGGGCCATGGGCCACTTGGGTGTATAACATAAGCTTATAAAAGATGATCAATTGATCATCTTCATCATATGATCACCTTAGAAATTTCAAGAACCATGGAGAAAGAAAGAGAGTCCATTCGGCCACACCATGGCTGAGTTTTGTCCTTAAAAATTTGAGCAAGAAAAATTATTTTCTTCTAGTTTCTCTACTAATTGGAAGGTGCTCGTCATCGTGGAGGGGTAGTTGGAGCAAGAAAAACGTCCGTTTGTGCAATTGGCAAGCCTAGCCGAGAGGAGAAGTTGAATGGGGAAGGTGAGATTTAATCTTGTTTACATGTTTTCATAGATGGTTTGTATATGTTGTGGTATGTAGAAATGAAAGAAACCATGAAATTATGATTGTGGAAGGTTGGCCGTATATGTGTGTTTGGCCGTGTGCATGTAGTGGTGTGTTGAAGTGATGAATTAATTGTAGTTAGCATGTTTATGTGTTGTTGTAATGTGTAGAAAATGAATGAAACTCATGGAATGATGTATGTTGAGGAATGGCCGTGTAAAATTGCGTTTGGTATGTAAGAAATGAATTAATGTTATCTAGTATTTTGGTTGTCGTCGTTATGAATTTTATGATGTAGAATGAAGGTTAATGATCCAAGTTGAAGTTAGAAACCGTGTGGGCTGATTTGGGGTTAATGTGATTTTATTATAGTTTCTTGGATTTGTGAGGATAATGTTGTCAATGTATGAGTCGTTAGTGTAGTTGATGAATTTGGAAGGAAGAAATGTATTGTTGATTGTTTTCTTGCATTTGGAGGGGTTCGGTGGCATGGTGGAATGGATGGGCTGATTTGGATACTTTGGATAGCTTGAAATGTCCTTGAATCTTGATTGAATGACCTCGGATTATTACTTGAATATGTGGGCATTGGTATTGGCTTAATCGTATGTAGTTTATTTGAATATAAATGAAATGTTGTCGAATTGTATAGAAAGGAACTATTAATGTTAGAATGCATTTGGAATTTGCTTATCGATATTGTTGATGTGGTTGTTGGTATTGTTGTTGGATATTTAGCCGAGTTGAGTTCTCGGGGTTGATGACTTTATAGGGGAAATGCTGCCCAAATTTCTGTAGACAAAGTGATGGGTTGGAAATGAATTTTTCGACGCTTATGGCTAATGTTCGATGCCTATTGATGTTATTGTAGATCGTGAGAAGCCGAGACGTAAGTTCGGATTAGCGTAGGAAGCGGCTAAGGTATGTAAAGCTACTCTTTCTCTCTTTGGCATGTCTTAGAGTAAATAAGCTATGACACGCTTCGAGGTAATTCTACTCTCGAGTAGATCCAAGCATGTCCATGATTTTTGACTCTCTCTTGATATTCGTATTCTTAATGTAATCGAATTATGGTTCGTATGTCTTTCGTATGACTATATGTTAAAAGTTGCACAAAAGTTTTGTCTTCAAAAGAATTTTGTTTTTAAACGAATCCGAAACTACGAACGTCCGTAACTTTCACAAACGAGCTCGGATCGCTTCGAAACGCTCATAGGAGGTTCCATAATGTATAACATCCCCCGACCTCCATAGGCGGGCTCGGATTTGGGTTGACACCTATCCGTGGGGCCCGAGACTTTACCATGATTAGACTTAATGATTTTCCCCGAAAAGACTTAATGTGATTATCGTTTGAACCCCGAGTATGATTACCTATTTATTTAACTTAATCAAATGAGAATTGTTATGTTTATGATTCCGATATGAAGTTATGATCCTTAAGGTTCGGTTTGATATGTGCCCGAGTGGCATTCGGAAGAAACGTGATTGGACTATTGTTCTAATTTGCAGTTAATGATTTGTTTTGATTAATTTATTAAGTCTTTGTAAATGTTCGCATTGCATATGGTTTTACATTGCATATGGTTATAAATATTCTGGAATTGCATATAGATCCCACGATTCTGCTCGTGCATATTATTGTTACTTCCTTCGCCGAGTCCCGGGCCGGTTACTATCGTGCGCACAATCCGAAGTATGATGAGCTTCCGAAGTATGATGAGCGTCTGATATTATGGTGTTATGATGTGTCCGGTACGCCGAGCCCCTCTTGGTAGGGTACTGGTTATATGATATGATGTGTGACGGAGAGACGGAGATATGAAAACTTCCGAAGTATGATGAGTTGTGGCGCCCAAGGCGAGGGGCGACCACGTTCCGTCCGTCGGTCCTATTACGGACCGCATGGGGTATATGATATGATAATCGATGATCCGATGACATGATGATTTGATAATGTGATGATCCGATAATATAATGAATACGTCATGATACGGTAATATGATGATTCTCGTTTTAACCGATGATATGATAATATGATGATTCGTTTAATGTGATGATATGTTATATGTACGTATTCAGAAATATGACATGTTGGTTTCAGAGCCGGTGGTGGGGCAAACCCAATGGTGGGGCAAACCCAGTAGTGAGGCGAATCCCACATTGGTTTAGGCGAATCCCACATTGGTTTAGGCGAATCCACATCGGTTAATGTCAGCTACTATGATATGATCTATTTTCCATATATATATGAGGTAAATGTTTTTAAAAGAAAGCTAAGCATTTTGGCATTCCGATCGTTATATTGGTCTTCTGCACCTCGTATGTATGATTTGTCTTTCGTATACAAGCACCTTGACATTCTGTTATTATGTTCACCGTCCGTACTCCTTACTTCGGTTATGATCTTGTTTTCTTTCGTATTCCATGCTTTACATACTCGACATATTCGCATAAAATTTCCTTTCTTTGGGGTCGCATTTCATGCCGCGTGTGCACACCTGCATGAGTCGAAGATATTGGTAGAAGATGTTCCGGCGGGATTGGCGAGCTCCATTTTCTATAAGTGCCGCCGAGTCGAATGTTTATGTATGACAGCTTGTTCAATGTTAGAGACTTCACAGACAAAGGTGTCGTGGGTATATATGTCGGTTATGTAATCGCCTATGTAAGCCGATGTATTATTATGCATTGTATTATAAGTTTCATATAAACTGATTTTATTTGATTCGAGAAAGGTAAAAAGCACATTATTCTTCGAAAATTTTTTGCTATGTATTTGTGTCGTGATCGAAAGCCGCCGTGATTATGAGCATTATGTGAGTCGGCCGGGTTCGTCGGCCCTAAATAAGGGTCGTCGCCCATCACGCCCACAACAAATTAGGTGTGACAATATGCTCTCCCTTCTTTTTTAAGGATGTTCTTATACACCCAAGAATAACCTTTGAATATTAATCATTTTTTATAATCACTGCCGACCTTAACAATCCTTCTACCCTCGGTTCCTTATAATGTCGGAGTTTCTTTCATCACATGGCTTGACTTATTTCCCCTCGCTGGTTGAAGCCTTGTATCGGATCAAAATGCTGGTACATATCGGATCCAACACGGGTGCCTCCTTTATCGTCTTTTCACTTCTACCTTTCGTGACTAATAATTCCCTGGCCGATAAATCAATGGGGACGGTGGAATTCGTTAAGTCCCTTCCGTAATGTCCGATTATACCTTGCTCCTTAATCCTAGCCATTTTTCCGAATTATCTCTCTTAATACCCTCTAGATTTCTTGCTTTGGGTTCCTAATTCCCTATTTACGTCTATATTATACCATTAAAAGTTAATATTCCATACCATCCATTCCCACATGTCATCCTCATTCGCTTACGCACTTGTCCCGTAATTCTCCTTAACTACTATTTATTACAGCTATGCATCATAATTCTTCTAGTGTTATGCGCGTTTCTGTTCCTATCATGAAATCCTTACAAGTACACCCTTTTCTTTTTCCTTTCGTCCGTCTTCATCTTCCTTTTTGACACTACTACTGGTTCACATTTATGCATATCCCATGTATCGTTCTGTTTCCTTTATAATCGAATCTTTGTATTACTTATCAAGGTTCTTATCCCATATTGTCGATGTTTTGCCTCTGGCCGAGACTTGTTTATTTATAATCCTTTTATGTCCTTGGTGATTTCTCGATTTTCTTTAATCAATCCATTAGTGTACTTTTCTTACTTTCGTCCTCAGGACCTTCCTTGAGTCCCTTTCCTCCGAAGCACACTTCTCCACTTGCTATTTTTATTGTATTGTCCCTTAAATTCATAAAATATCCTTTCTGAATGCAAATCCGTTCTATTGCTAAATCTTCTTTTAGGAAGGCTTTCCCATTTCCGAGGTAATCGTGTCAGTATGGTTGCACATTTATCTCTTCAACTGCTCCCCAAGAGCTGAAAATCCCTTGGAATTTTTTTTTGTTTGCAAAACCTGCTTATTTTCTCCCAATTCACATCCTTATTCGTTGTTACTGCCCTTCAGTCCCACTTATCAGAATCTGATTTCGAACCCTTTACATTTGTCTTCCGTTCCATACTACATACTCCATTCTTTCCGTATACTTACTTTCGAGATTCATCCGAATGATTCTTTGCCATTGTACTTACCTTCAAGATTCCCATCTTAAGGCTTGAGTTAACCCCTTTTTGCAACATACCTCCGTTGCTTACACATCTCCTTTCCTCAGGGCATCCTAATCTTCTTACTCTTGTATACTCACTTCCTTCCTTTTTCCTGATGTGATTGCATCAGGATTATCCAACTTTAATTTTAGAGAGACTAATGTCGCCTCACCCTGTAACACTTACCATTTGAACTTCAATACCTTTTTCAATCAGTACCTTTAATACATCGCAACGTCGATTATCAGGGCACGCAAACTGATTGACCACACATACAATATCGTATATACCTCTCCTAACACCTTATTTACAAAATATCCCCAATACTATTTTAAACTCATCCTAGTTCTGTAGCTGTAATACATCTTCTCTCTCTTTGCCAAGCTGGTCCGCCTTATCTCTCACAATCATCTGGAGTTTCCAACTATGAGTTTCACACACTTCTAATTTCCCTCAAGCTGTTCTAGTCCCTCATCCTTCTCTTATATCCAAATTTGTAGGACTCTTAGTCGACTTCCCAGGGGGTCACCCATCCTAGTATTACTCTCACCCCAGCACGCTTAACTTTGGAGTCCTGATGGGATCCGGTATGTTAGTGCTGGTACGATCGCATCTACCCTACTGCGTGACCTTTATTGCATGACCTAGAACAAGTTGAAGTTCTAACGGATCCCAATAAATTCCTGTAATGCATCTCCCTCCGGATTGGAAAGATCCCTTGCTTTACGATAGGAGTAATGTCGGTTTAGCCTTCGGAACTCTCAATAATAACCATCGATCAACACAATTATTCTTCCATTCCTAAATTTAAGATTCCTAGTAGTGGCCAAAACATCTTAGTCGCAGCTTGTTCATAAGTACTTTGGTTATCGGTTCCTCTAAAACTCCCATTTTTCACCTATTAATGATATCCTGCAATAATTGTACACACATAAGAAATTTCAATAGAGAACTCATATACCTGTAGTCGACCTGTCCTGAGCTTGGTCTGGTGGGCTATAAAGTGAAGTGTCCTCTTCATTGTCCTCCCGCCATCTGCTAGTCTTCCCTCCTCATCTCTCTCATCTGAGTCCGAGGGATACAGATATTCCGGTAGCTCCTGGTTTTTGCGGCCAAGATAATGGGCTAGAATAATCGGTAACACTCTCAGCGTAGCGCACGACATGGTGCTCTGCTATAGGAGCAGCTGGGGGATTCAACTCTAGTACAGTCTCGGAAATCTCCTCCTCTGGCGTCCCATATGAACCCTCATACGGGTCCGTGTCATAGCTGTCCTCCGATGGATCCTCCTCCTCTAAAAAGTCAAAATTCGGGGGAATCTCGCGGGGCCCTCGGAGGGATCGGTCTAGATGGAATACCTAAGGCTCATCCTGCTCGGTCCCGGAGCCTGTGGTCCTGAATCTACTCTAGGGGGTCTTCTTGGCACCCCCACTATCTGAGGCCGATCTCTTCATCTTTATCAATATGTGCTTACCTACAGGAAAAGAGGGTCAAAAATAATCTTTCCTAGACTCTGGCTCTGTCGCACGATCTAAGATAGAAGGAAAGGTCAATGATTCCTAAATATCCTGCAGCTTCCTGTTTATAAGTGTGGCTGGTTTCACACCCATAAACAGGACTCTACCGGATACAGTGCTAGGATGCTTGCTCTGATACCACATTTGTCACGACCCAAACCCATGGACTGTGACGAGTGCCCGATCACTGCTGACCAAGCACCCCTAAACCCGTACTTGCCATATGTTGAATAACCTAGTGGCCCATTTCTAACTCATATATGAGCGATAGCATCTGCTGCAAAATTAATGCAATAAACTGTGTCTCTAAAAACTCATAATTTATACACATGGATATGTATATATAGGCATACGTGCAACGAATGACAACACAGTCCGACATGGCCACTATATGTGGTGTACAGAAAATAGGAGACCACAAAGCTACATGATATTCCTATGTACAACTGTCTACAGACCTCTATGCAGTCTAGCCGTAGAAAGATAGGACAAGGCCCTGTTATACCCACATCTGTACATCTCATACATACCATACCAAAAGTTGTAGCTCCGGATCAAGTGGAGCGCACTGACTGTGGCTGAGGAGATCCTACTAGTCTGGCTCATCCGAATGACTACCTGAACTGCCGCAGCATGCAAAAGCACCGTTTCACAAGAAGGACGTCGTACGAACAATGTACCGAGTACGTAAGGCATGAATAACAACATAATGAAAGTATGAAGATAAAGTAATATAAAAGAGGTCAACCGTGCTCCGAATGCCTTTTTAAGGCGGATACCATGCACAGCTTTTTTAAAAAAAGGACTTTTCCATATATACATATATAATATATTGTTCAGTTAAGGCGCGGATAATATATCTATAGCATCTTGTCCGGCCATTAAGGCGCGGTGAAATATATATAGTACCTTGTCGTCCTTAAGGCATGGTGAAATATATATAGTATCTTGTCCGGCCCATTAAGGCGCGGTGAAATATATATAGTATCATATCGGGCCATTAAGGCGCGGTGAATATATATATAGCATCTTGTCCGGCCATTAAGGCGCGGTCTTGTCTCACCTCATGGGGGCGGTCTTGTCCGACCATGTAGGCGGGGTCTTGTCCGGTCATGTAGGTGCCGTGTTATATATATATAGTATCTTGTCCGGCCATTAAGGCGCGGTGAAATATAAATAGTATCTTGTGCGGCCATTAAGGCTCGGTAAGTATCTAAATTACACATATATAAATGCATATGACATGCACGAGAGCCCAATTAAACGTTAATTCTCTATCGGAGTGATGTAAGGTCGGTAACCTCCGATTCATATTATGGAACTATCCTTATAGCTATATCTCACCTTGAAGGAACAAGTAACATAAGGTGAGACCAACAACAATGAATAAAATTCAGAAAATTCATGAAATAGGCTCAATAATCTCATAATAGCATTAAAATCATAAACTTGGAACCTTTAAACATAAAATCATCATTATCATTGTAATCATCATAGAGACATTCTCATCTTTAACATCATGAGAAGCTTTATGAATCATGAACTTCTAGCTTTTGAAAACAAGGAGGTTATGAAAACATTCATGGAATCATAACATAGGAATTATGCCTTTGAAAGAAAGGGACGAGCCTTAACATACCTTTTTGGTCGCCTTAACTTTAACTACTCAACGCTTGTCCTCCCAGGCTCGTAAATCTATATTCAAGAAAATTTATACTATTGTTAGACTCACCTTTATACGCTTGTCTTAATCCCTCAAATAAATCTTTCTAGAGTTGCCAAAATTCGGGCAGCATCTCCCCTATTTATATGCCTAGCCTGAAATCATAATTCAACAACTAACAACAATAACAGCAATACCAACATCCATAACATCATTTCTAACACCATTATGTATCATGAAACATCGCACACGATGTTTTCCAATTTCCACAGCTAACCAACTCGCTATACAATTATTTAATGATTTTATCTCCGTAAATAAACCAAAAGTAACATTAATAAGGAGAGATTCATACCTTATTCTTGTCAAGACAGCAATATCTTCAATAACTACTTTGAATTCACACCAAAATCCACCGCAAAACAATACTAGAACCATAACTATACGCTACCCGAGCTTCGGTTAACCAAAATCACTTCAAACCCTCAACTTTTTATGACATAATTGCCCTTTGTGTGTGCTGCCTTTGATCTGATTTTTTTGGGTGAAAAAAATGGGGTCTTGACCCTTTTATAGGTGGATAAAGTCGGTGGCACTGTAGCAGTAATGTAGTAGCGCGGCTACTATAGTGCGCGTTTCTGCTCTATCAGCCTAACTTGTAACGTCCATAAGTCTCTAGTCCGATGTCGTATAGCTTGAGTGGTTTATTGAGTTGGAAACTAGACTTGACGAACTTCATTTTAGGCTTTTGAAACACTTTAAAACTCCTAATATACTAGGAGATATACCCCTCCAAATTTGACCCAAAATTCTATCAATATTTTTTAAATTTTCGACAAACTTATTTTCCTCAATTTGCTTGATCTCGGAACCTTTAGATACTTTCTTAACACTTGTAAAGAGTATTCATTAGCCTTATAAGGGTTCCATGACCTCTCCAAGCTTACGTTAGTTTACTTACAACGCAACCGATGCAAAAAAAAAAATCGAGGTGTAACAACTTCTCTAGAAGATGTCACTCTATTTATACTGATGGATGTTGTCACAACCTATATGACTTATGACTTGGCATAATTGAAATGAGAATATTGCAAAATTAATTTGGTTCGTAAACACCATATATTTATGCCATTGATGTATTTATATATATATATTAATATAACTATGAGCGTGATATGATTTCTCTATGAGATATTGAAATAAGATCAATTGCATATTGCAAATGAAAGTCATCATATAAATGTGTTTATCCTAACAGATATTGTCAATTTCTTTTTTTGATATAGAGGATATTGATCTGATCGACATAAGTGTTCGATCTAGACATGTTATCTATTCGCTTAAGGGCTTACTATTATATCACGTTGTTTTGGTTACTATTATATCTTGTTGTTTTACATGACAGTCAAATTATAGAAAGTAATCAAGATCATATGATCAACCAGTTCGAAAAATGATAACTTGACAAATCTGATCACAAAGGCACTGCAAACATCAAGATATGATAAGTTGGTATACAAGATCGGAGTACATCATCTTCAAGAATTATGTGATGCTTTTTGATTGGGGGAGTAAAATACGCGTTGTACTCTTTTTTCCTTAATCAAGATTTTTTCTCATTTTGGATTTTCCTAGTAAGGTTTTAATGAGGCAGTTGGTAATGTGTATTACTAGATATGTGTACTCTTTTTCCTTCTAGGATTTTTTCCACTGGGTTTTTTCCTAGTACGATTTTAATGAGGCACATTATTTACATTGAACATCCAAGGGGGAATGTTATAAATACACCGTATTATGGATGTCCATTCAAATACATGATTTCCGGGATAAGCTTGCAATTGGATAAACTTGCAATCAAGCAGACAACTCGCAAGTAGCTCGTACGACAGAATGATACGATTTGAATTGGGAAAAAACACCAATTCAACACTAAAACGCGGAATTAAAGGATAACAAGAAATTGGGATGAGAATTGAATAAAAAAGGGATGAGAAATAGAGATAAATACTTGACCCGAATGGTAGAATTCTATAGACAAACCTAGGTATATTAAACCTAAATCCTTCTAATATGAACTCGAATCCACATGAACCAAAGCAATATGAATCAAGGCAAGAAGTTCACTTGAAATTCACAAATGAACAATCTTCATGAATTCATTGGAAATAAAAGTGCCAATAAATCTAGGACTAAGCTTACCTTTCTTCCTAAATCTCATCACACCCTTCATAGGTGAGACTTTCGACAATACTTGTTCCCCAACCATAAACTCAAGATCCCGGACCTTTCGATGCGCATACTCCTTCTGCCTACTCTGTGATGCTAAGAGCTTTTCTTGAATCACCTTGACTTTATGTAGAGACTCTCAACGAATCAGTACCCCAAGGTCTTACCTGAAACGCATCAAACCACCCAATAGGTGATCTACACTTCCTCCCATAATGTGCCTCAAACGGAGCCATATCAATACTCGAATGATAGCTATTATTATAAGCAAACTTCCCTAATGGTAAAAACTGGCCCTAATGACCACCGAAATCAATCACACACGCTCGAAGTATGTCCTCAAGGACCTGAATCGTCCGCTTGGACTGACCGTCTGTCTGAGGGTGGAAAGTTGTGCTAAGATCCAAGCAAGTACCCAATTCGGACTGCAAGGTCTTCCAAAAAATGCGATGTAAACTGAGGACCCCTATCAGAGATTATGGAAATCGGAACCCCATGCAGTCTAACAATCTCACGAATGTAGATCTTGGCTAACTTCTCTACATTATAAGTAAGATGGACCAGAATAAAATGTGTAGACTTAGTCAACCGATCAAGAATGACCCAGATCGAATCAAACTTACCCAAGGTCTTTGGAAGACCCACCACAAAATCCATGGGTATCCTCTCACACTTCTATTCAGGAATAGGCATCCTCTGAAGAGTACCACCAGGTCTTTGGTGCTCGTACTTAACCTGCTGATAATTTAAACACTTGGAAACATAATCAGCTATATCACGCTTCATCCTAGCCCACCAGTAATATTGCCTCAAATCATGTACATCTTGGTAGCACCAGGATGAATAGAATATCTAGAACTGTGGGACTCCTTTAAAATCGTCTGAATCAAGTTATCAACTCGAGGAATGCACACGCGCCCCTTAATTCTCAACATGCCCTCTTCATCAATCACGGCCTCCTTGGCCTCACCACTCATTACCTTGTCTCGAATTTTGTATAAACTTGGATCATCACATTGTTTTGCCTTAATCTGGTTTAGAAGAGATGACCTCTCCTCAATAGAAGCCAACACTCTGCTAGAACCGGATAAATAGAGTCTCACCAAAATGTTAGCTAGAGTCTGAACCTCCATGGCCAACGGACACTCTGAAGTGATCAAACAAGCCTAGCTGCCACACTAGCTGACTTCCTGCTCAAGGCATCCGCCACTACGTTTGCCTTGTGAGGATGATATAAAATAGTAATATCATAATCCTTTAACAACTCTATCCACCTCCGCTGCCTAGAATTTAAAGCTCGCTGAGTAAACACGTGCTCCAGACTATGATGATCAGTAAATATCTCACAATGGACACCATAAAGATTGTACCTCCAAATCTTCAATGCAAACACCACTGCTGCTAACTCTAATTCATGAGTAGGATAATTCTTTTCATGAATCTTCAATTACTTGGAAGCATAGGAAATAACTCTCTTATGTTGCATCAACACAACACCTAAACCCGAACGGGAAGCATCACAATAAACCACAAAATCTTTACCCTCCACGGGCAAAGCAAGAATCGATGCTGTAGTCAACAAAGTCTTGAGCTTTTGAAAGCTCTCTTCACACTCATCGGACCACTGAAAAGGTACCTCTTTCTGAGTCAAACGGGTCAAGTGTGAAGCAATCGAAGCAAACCCCTTCACGAACCGTCGGTAGTAACTAACCAAACCCACGAAGCTGCGAATCACTATCACTGATGTGGGCCTAACCCAATCTCTGACTGCCTCAATCTTTTTGGGATCAACCATAATTCCCTCTTTCAAAACTACATGCCCCAAGAAGGACACCGAATCAAGCCAAAATTCACACTTAAAAAATTTAGCATACAACTCCGTATCCCTCAGCAACCCAAGGAAAACTCTCAGATGTTTTTCATGATCTTCCCTGCTCTTCGAATAAATCAATATATCATCAATGAATACAATAACAAAAGAATCTAAGAATGGCTTAAAAATTCGGTTCATCAAATCCATAAAAGCAGCAGGGGCATTAGTGAGCCCGAAAGACATGACAAGAAACTCATAATGCCCGTATCTAGTCCGGAAGGCTGTCTTAGGGACATCCTCAGCCCGAATCTTTAACGAATGCTAGCCTGATCTCAAGTCAATTTTAGAGAACACACATGCTCCTTGAAGCTGGTCAAACAGATCATCAATGCAAGACATAGGATATTTATTTCGAATGGTGACTTTATTTAACTGGCGGTAATCAATGCACATCCGCATAGTCCCATCCTTCTTTTTCACAAAAAGCACAGGAGCGCCCCATGGAGAGACACTCGGACGAATAAAACCCTTACTGAGAAGGTCCTGAAGTTATTCTTTCAATTCTCTAAACTCTATTGGAGCCATACCATATGGAGGCATAGAAATAGGGCGAGTCCCCGGCTCTAAGTCAATGGAAAAATTAATATCACGGTCTGGTGGCATACTGGGTAAGTCCGCAGGAAACACCTCTGCGAACTCACAAACTACAAGAACTGACTCAAGTGGTGGTATCTCAACATTAGTATCAGGAATATGAGCCAAATAAGCCGAAAACCCCCTCTCAACTAGTTTCTCAGCATGAACATAGGAGATAATTTTCTTTGGGGAGGGATTAAGGTTTCCATTCCATACAAGTCTAGGTACCCCGGGCATAGCTAGGGTAATGGTTTTAGCATGACAGTCTAGAATCGCATGGTAGGAAGCTAACCAACTCATACCTAGAATAACATCGAAATCTACCATGTCTAAAATCATTAAGTTTACCCAGGTACCATAACTTATAATTATAACAGTGCAAGATCGAAACACTTTATCTATAACCACAGAATCCCCAATCGGAGTAGACACATGAATATGAGTATTAAGCAAGTCAAAAATTGTATCAAAACTCCTAGAAAAGTAAGTAGACACAAATGAAAACGTGGAGCCCGGATCAAATAGTACGTAATCCCCGCCGTACGACTGAGATAGTACCTATGATAACTGCATCTGAGCCCTCGGCCTCTGGCCTGCCTGGCATAGCGTAGCAATGGGCACGCCCACCACTAGCCTGAGAACCTCCACAGTCCCCCTGAACTGTCTGAGAACCACCCCTACCAGACTGATATCCACCTCTGCCAGACTGATAACCGCCCCTGTTAGGCTGAGCGCCACCTCTATCGTGTGACCACCCCGCCTAGTCTGAGCGTTGTTCCCACCAGAAGATCCCCCTCCTTAGGAGCAACTGGGGGCCTGAACACCTTGTCTGATTCTAGGACAGAACCTCTTGATGTGCCCCTGCTCGTCTCACTCAAAACAGGCATGATAAAGAGTAGGCCTTTGAACTGACACCGAAGAAGCTGAAAAACCTCCCTGATCTGGAACTCGGGATTGAGAGCCCCCTGCAGGGCTGATAGAGTACTGAACGACTCGCATAAGCCTCCAACCAAAGTCTGCATAGTCTGCTGAACCTGAGAACCCGAGTAACTCTGGGATCCCTATCCCTTAGAAAATGTACCACTAAAATTACCACTCTTTCGGGCCTTCTTCTCTGCATATTTGTTGTAGCCATCCTCACGGACACCCTCAACAATCTTCATGTGATCGACAATATCCTGAAAAGAACACCTTCTGGTGACAAGTTATAAAATACAACTCGGCGGCGTATTCAACCCCTTCACAAAATGTCCGACCCTTCTCCTCCCAGGCAAAAAGCCGGGAGAGCATAACTAGCCAAAGAGTGAAATCGAGACTGTAGAACGTAAGGATGTACGAGAAGAATTACTGTTCTAACACACGAACTCATCACGACTCCTATCCCTCAAAGTACAAGGAACATACTTCTCAAGAAAAATCTGATAGAACTGAGTCCAAGTCAATGGAGGTAAATCCGCTGACCTACACTCTACAAACGCCCTCCACCCCAGTATCATAGAAATCTGGATGCTTCATCTTAGTAAACTTTCAAAACAAATGGTGTTCATCATTGGTCCTCCCACTGCCCTAGGAAATAACTCAGGTCTTGGGGCCTCATCCAAACGCGTGGAAGCTACCCTACGCATGTTGTGCCCCTGGTGCCCGTTGGGGCTGAATGGACACACCGCTCTCGCACCCTAATTATCACGCTAGCTGTAACACTTTTGCCTCGCTAAACCATTCAACGGGTTCAAGCCTCGAACCATAACATCCGACAAAGACCGGGGTAGCGATAATATCTGCTCGAGTGGCCGTCAAAACTCGCATCCTCATCCGGAATTACTTCCGAGGCTCGGGAGACTCAAAGCACGTTGCCGACCGGGACCTTAGGAGCCTCGCGCCCCCGGCTAGGCATTAGCTACTCCCCCGCGATTTTCTACCACGACGATTTGCCTACATCGTGGCCTCCTCCACGAACTACACGGCCCAGTCGACCTAACCTCGCCGCGGGCCCTGGCTCGCGCGGGTAACTCATTAGCTGCTATTGCCACACGAGTCATCACCATCTGTGAGAGAATAGAAAGAAAAGTCAGATACCAATTTGAATCATCCAGATACCAATTGGAATCAAGTTGCACGAAAGAAAGAAATAAATTGAAGTTTCCTAGTGTCCCATAGCCTCCCGAAGATAAGTACAGACGTCTTCGTACCAATTCACATCACTCTACTAGACATGTCCATGTACGATGAGATCAACGAACCTAAAGCTCTGATACCAACTATGTCAAGTCTAAAACAGACGCGAGTAGCACCCACACTAGTCCTATAGTAAGCGAACCAATCCCTTAACCTATTATCAAGCAAATCTCAATTACTTAAATCAATTATAAAACATTACTCACGAATAAATGATAAAATAATCTAACAATAATATAAATAGATAACAAGTGCGGAAATCTAGCTATTACATCCTTAAATTTTGAAAGTTATCGTACAAGGACTCTAACCAACAATGTCTAAAGAGAAGAGATAACTACCTAAAATAAACATAATGTCTGGGATGAAAATAGACATTTGAAATAACGAAAGACCTTCAGGCGGCATGCCACGGATAGGAGCTCACCCTCCATCTGCAACGCAATAACCTTAACTAGACGCGTAGGTCCGGAAGACGTTTCTAGCTCAAAATCCGCAATCGTAAAAAAGTGTAACAAGGTGTAGGTCAAGACAATATAACACGACTGTAGTATTTAGGCCAATTAAAAATTAGTATCACATACAAACATAAAATAAATAGAATTAGCGCATTATGCACAACAAACATGAAACCATAGCAAGTATCCTCAAACAGTCCTCACTCAGAAACCAGTCACCAATCATAAAAAAAGAACACCGCTAGACATGCCAAATATAGTGCAATAAATGATAAAATCTCAGATCTGTACACACATGCTAAATGGTAATGTTTTCCCCAAATAGCCATGACCTGCAGGGGACCCATGGTGCCCATGTACTGCTCGTTCTGGAACGGACCTCGGACCGCGAGCTCATAACTAGGCTACATCATCAACCCCTGTCAAATGTGCCTTAAGAGATGTATATGTATCATCCCAATCATCATCAATAAATGCCTCATAATCACATCACATGAATAACTCAAGAATAGGTATCAAATCAACACCAATGAAGTATAATCAAATAGCACAAGTCATAATAACACTCACAAATAATCTACTGAATGATAATATAATATGTAGCTATCTCAATTCGTCTCTGAAGGGTATATATAAACACCTCCCATTCAAAGGTCTCAAGAATACAATTCAAGTTTATCAACCTCAACAATGGAGAATCACTTCACACAATTTAATCACACAACTAACAACGATCACCCAAACTCCATGTTCGAAGACCTAGACATGCTTTCTCCCATAAATTCTACGACATATACAATTAACTAATCAAAGTCTAACTCAAATAAACTGTAACCTACCTCAAAGCAAATTTGAGCAATGGAATCACTTGCTAAATCTTTCCCTTTTTGCAATGCCTAAGAACGTTCAAAGTCTAGAAATCATAATGCGAAGTAAGTAATGGAGTATTAACTCAATAATAATGATTGGGGAAGACAACCTCCACTTACCCTTAATCAATGGTTCATTTTCCTTAGGAACATATTCATCCTAATTCTAGTTTCATTAATCATATTACTCCATTTATGGGTTCTATAATCAATTCAATCCTACAAATCTGATTTTAGCCAATGTTCTCATTTTTAAATCGGAACCTCAGGTCTCAACAAGCAATTTCCATCATTGAATAACCAAGCCTTCATCCTAGGAAGTTATAATCTCTACTCTTAGATGATTAAACAACTTTAAACAACAATAAACAATAACCCATTAGTATTTTAGGGTTTTCTTAGTGTTTGTGTTCTACCCTTGAATTCCCGTTAAGTTTCTTTTAATTGAAACAAGAATCTAATATGAACATTAAGCGAAGAAAGTTAGTGATTAAGGCTTAACTTGTTGGAGAATAGTGCCCTAGCCTAAGAAATTTCCTCTATGCTCCTGGGAACTGTTTTGGGGATTATGAGAAGTGCGGGCATAAAATAACTACTTAAACTCATCATTAGAATTAAGTGGGATTAAACTCATCATTAGAATTAAGTGGGATTCATTGCAACGAACAAAGTCTCGTTGCAATGAGAACGGGGCTCGCTGCAACGAACCTTCGATTTTCCTTAAATTTTTCCCACCCCTGGGGCACGAATCAAGCCTTCGGCCGCAACGATTCGCCGCAACGAAGAATCGACGTCAGAACCAGCCGAGCACCAAATTCCAATATTTTTATACTTAGTCTCTCAAAATCATTCTAAGTCCCTATTGAACACAAGCCAACAAACAAACCAAGTCAAAAACCCATCACAGAGTCGCTTACAAGTCACAAAACACAACATACAACACAACCAAATTATTTGGGTTCGCTCATTTTTAGCCTCGGGAAAGTACTAGCAAGGATAGAATGGTCAAAACACGCATAATGACCATGCAGGTTGTTACACTGCTCTTGTAAGCACCATCTCTATTACACTTATACCAACCATGAGAGGACAACTCCATGCTACTGCTTTACTGAATATTTGTGGTTTATACTTCTCCAAGAACTGAACCAATAGAGGCCAACTATATATGTATCTAACCACGGGAACTGATGTCACGCTGAACCATAAGTTCCTATTGATCTCATAAATCACCTTATTTCTTGACATAATCCCTCCATGAACAATAGTATTCCTTCTTTGACATATCTCTGCACATACGATGATTGGGTAGAGTAGCTTGATAAATTGGTTTCAATCGAAAGCACCATATTTTGTCATTCAATCATTTAGAAACTATTTGATTAATCTACACAAACGACTTTCGTACACCCGCCCATCGAAGAAAACCTGCCAAATATCTGATGCAAACTCACCTATTAGGAACAGGTGAGTCATTGTCTCCTGTAGAGGAAAAGTACAACATCTGAATATTGAAACCATATTTACACCAATTCTTGCCAAAATATCATCCACTGGTAGTTTTTGATACCATACTCTCCACAAGAAGAAGGCAATCTTGTATGGTAAGCCCTTCATCCACATCATTTTGAAAAACCAGCTTTGTTGTTTCTTTCTCGTCTATCCACTGTGCCGCTCACCCGACCTACGGGCCGCGATTTGCACCAGGGCTGACCACCGAGCACCCCTCATTCTAACGTTTAACTCGTCTTTATTCATTTCTCTTGTCGTTTATAATCATAGAAAATGACTTTCATATAGAACATGTTTACTTATAACGTAGCCCTTCACGTCAAAATAATAACAATATATACATAGGCTTTCATTTACATAGTGACTGGCGGGGACCATACTACCCACACATACGTATCTACGAGCCTCTTACCGAAATAGACATATAAGACAGACCCCGCCGTGCCCCACATGTACACAAAATCATGTCTCAAAATAGCACCCTCCGGAATAAAGGAGGGTATTTCCGTAACTCGCCGCTAGCTACCGCGGATCTGCACCGTCTTCTTGTCTACCCGCGGGTACGAACACAGCGTCCAAAGAGAAGGACGCGCATTTAATATTGTACCGAGTATATAAAGCACGAGCAGTAACTATGGAGAAACATAACGGTGATATATGAAATAACATAATGTGGGAGACATTAACATTCTCTTCATATAGTACTTACCCGCCTTCCGTAGGACGTTCCATGTTCTATTTCGCGCCGTGTACATACATTCATATCTTTTACTTACTTACCTTTCATGTCTATTCACTTGTCATACTCATGCTCGTATCACGTACTTTGCATATACATAGCCCTTACTCCCGCACTTACATGGTATTAGCATATCCGTACTCTAATCGCTCGTCATATGGTTAAGATACTGTGCTCGTAAAGATGTCATATACTTATCTCATTCGTACTCACATGAATGTGATGTACATATGGTATAATCATACATGGTGTAACATAATCATACTTATATAGATATCATACGTGAAGCTTGATCGTCGTATTCTATATAAGCATCATACATATAACATAATCAGATTCATAACGGAATCCATCCATACGTAGCATACTCGTATTCATATAAAAGCTATATCATTCGACATGTATTCATATAGATTAGTATCATTCGTACTTGTCCCCTTCCCGGCTCGATGGGATCGCTAGCATACGTACTGCCGCCCCTCTTGGTCGACGGCATTAATGGGTATACGTGATTCTACTTCCCGGCCCTCGATAGGCGCTGGGATTATACGCACCGTCGCCCTTTTCACGGCTCGATAGACTCGATGGCATTCGTACTCGTGGCCCTCTTGGGATCGATGGGCTTAATGTGACACGCACGGGGCCCCTCCGCCCGATACATATATATATACATATACATCACACGGGGTATCAGCCCTTAACATAGCTAGTCATCATCATAACACATGCATAAACTTATCATCATTGCCGCATTTATTTATACGCATTTTATCATTATCCGTATTCGGCCTCATAGGTTCGATGTAAAGATATCGTATTCCCGGCCACGAGGGCTCGACCACATCACATATATCTCACATCGTGCATGCTTCATGTGCTCATTACTATCACTCGTTTCATAGTCATGTTGTAGCTTTTTGTTTTACTTACCGTCATCATATGCTTATCATAATTCATCATATCATATGTATATAACCCGAATTTAATCCCCGACCATGGGGACCGGGGTAATATCATCATATGCTCAT